>NC_041385.1:5775211-5780628 GCF_002162155.2 Triticum dicoccoides | reverse complement strand
GGTTTTGGGGGGTTAATTTAGGTGTTTCATATATTGTGTTAGCTAGCTAATTAATAGAGAGAAGTGTCCTCTCTTTTGTCCGTGCTTGGTCGACGCTACGTACTATACATACGTATAGAGAGGACTAGCTAGACACGCTAGCTAGCTAGTAAGCAAACAAAGGAAACAGAAGATCGTCATGAACATATATGAATACAGAGAGAAGTGATATCGACCACCTCTCCTTCTCTGAGAGATTGGTCGAATAACAAGTTCTCGTATATCTATCCGATACTAGCGGCTACAAATATACAATAATTATCTTTTACAAATATAATCTCCTAACATACGGACGCATGGTCCACATAGTATTCTCCGTCTTCAGCGATCACGTGGTCAAGAAAGAATGCCGCCAATTCCTCTTGAATTGCTCGCAGGAGATCTGGTGCTAGGAGTTCATCCCGCATCCGAAACATCTAATTTTAAGAAGGGGGTCAATACATATATATATGAATGAATGAAACTCAACACAAATGATGGTAATAAAATAAAATTGTGAATATTGTTATTTACGCACTTCATATTGTTTGTCAGAGTAGCCCCGCTCACAGGTCGTGTGGCGGATGGACTCGCAAATGTAGTATCCACAGAAATCATTCCCTTGTTCCTGCCACAACCACTTTACAAGAAATAGAGGTCATTCAAACTGATAATTAGCAAGCATGCTAAATGGTATTGATGAAACTAGCACTTGAATCACTAGGAGATGCGTGGAATATGCTACTATAGTACTTACTTTCGGGTGTCTAAATTGCAGCTTCTTCGGCAGTCCCGGAGCTTTTTTGGTGAATTTTTTCCAAACCCTGCCATACAAAGAAAACAATTACTTGATATCAGAAATGAACAAAGTTGCTGATATGGTGGATAATGATCGATTTAACTTACTTCTCGAGTATTTCAGTCATGTCAGCATACTCCTTGGGATCTTTTCGTTTGGAGTCTAAGACAGTTACTACTCCCTTCTCAAGCTTAATCTCTAGGAGAATATAGTGGTACTTGCGCACGCGTGCATAACTCATCAATATTACATTACTATAACCTCGACTAATAAGGGAAACCGAATATGCCACAAGACAGTAACACTCACTTGAAGTTGTAAGGAAAGAGTATTATATCTTTGTGTTCATTTATTTCCAACGATCGTAGCAAGTTGGCCTCGGTATTTTTGGCATGAAATTCAACCTGAGTTGCATCTATGAGATATGTGTTAATGAACCCAATATCACCCACTTGTCTTTTCTTCAATTCGGCGATCTTCAATCTGCATAATATAGTGAGGATAATTATAAATACATGCAATGAAAGAGCTGAGTTATATAGAGAGACTTAATGACAGAAGTAGTACTACTTACAGATATTAGCAGGTGACCGTTGCTTTATCGAGGGCCAATTGATTGAAAAACTGATAGAACTCCTCAAATGGAATAGGCAACAGTTCAATTCCAACGAGGTCATGCTCCTTTTTAACTCTCACATACAAAGTACTCCTCCCCTCAGATTCTCTGCAGGTTTTCATGTACCAATCATGCAATCTTCGCATCATCGTTGATAGAGATCTTTCATCTTTGACGAGAGGCTTCCCGTACTCGTATCTTTGTATCTGCACCTCCAAGAAATCATAATGTACATCGTCGGGCAGGTAATCTGCAGGATTGCCATAACCGGGCACCATCCACGGATCGACGATGTCGCTAGCAGGCACCTTGAGCGGGGGGCACGATTGCTTCGCTTGATCGCCGAGCTGGGCAATTTGTTTCCCAGCTCATCGTTCTTTTATCCTTTGATCACTTTTAGTACTTCCCGACCTCTCCGCTTTGGCAAATGCCTTTCCAATAATGCGCTCATATTTGCCTTTCGGCGGAGACTTGGGTGGTTTTCTTAGGGCAGCCAGAGTGCGCTTCGCTTTCACGGGATCTACATTCTCCTTCGGAGGTGGATGTCTCTTTGCTTTCAACCTTGCAAACCAGTCATCCACTTCGGTCTGTGCGATCTTCGCGTTTTCCTCCTCGGTCCTCTCGTACGGTAACTTCTCTGGAGTCTTCAGACAAGGACCGAATCTGTATCTCTTCCCGCCTTTGGTTTTACTGCTAGACGCCGGCAGAGCAGACGGAGCGGATGTCTTCTTTACTTGCTTACGAGGCGGAGGAGAAGGACTACGACGCGCCGGAGCAGTCGGAGCGGAGGCGGGTCTCTTCCGCCCTTGCTGACAAGGCGGAGAAGGAGGAGGCTGGCTGCTTGGGCGCGCCGGCGCAGGCAGAGAAGGAGGCGGATTGCCGCCACGCGCCGGAGAAGGAGCCGGTCGAGTGCCCTGATCTTCACTCACCGGAGGAGGAGGCGGTGGAGGAGGTGGAGTGCCCTGACTCGCCGGAGGAGGAGGAGGAGGCGGAGGCGTCCAGTTCGGAAGGTTGATGAGATCCTTCCGCCATAGGCATGGAGTCTTCAGAGCAGAACCCAGCCTAGTCTCCCCTTTACCGGTAGGGTGGTCAAGCCGGAGGTCCTCAAATCCCTCCTTTATTTCATCCACCATCACCCTAGCATATCCTTCTGGAATCGGCCGGCAGTGAAAAGTTGTGCCGGGTTCAGTAGGATAAACAGAGCCAACAGCCGCCTTGACCTTCAAATTGCTCCATTCCGCCATAAGGTGGCAATTTTGAGACTCTGTGATAGCATCCATGGGATAGCTGGCAGGAGCCGTCAAGGCATGCTCCGGCTGAAGCAGCTCGGTGGAAGCCACGCTGCTTCTCCGCTGAGATGGCGGGGTAGCTTCGGGGGAAGCTTTGGCAGGTCATTTGCTCCGTTGTGCTTCTCGTTCCTCTAGCCCCATTACCATTTCGTGCAGCGCCTGCAGTTGGCTCTGCTCCAGTTTCTTCCTCCTCTCCTGGGTTTTGTAACCCCCTGTGTCCGGAAACCTAGCCTTCCATGAAACGGAGCCTGGCGTGCCTCGTGTCCGTCCAGGGTGCTCAGGATTCCCGAGGGCCATTGTGAGCTCGTCCTTCTCCCTGTCTGGAACGAACGTCCCTTGCTGCGTTGCTTGGATATATTGCTGAAGCCTCTTGACTGGTATGTCCAATTGCTCGTCCGTCCAAATGCACTTCCCTAATACAGGGTCCAAGGTTCCGCCAGCCCCGAAGAACCAAGTCCGACAACGGTCTGGACAGTTCATTGTCTCTGGTTCGATCCCTTTATCAACCAGATCTTTCTCAGCCTTGGCCCACTTAGGCCGGGCTATGAGGTAGCCACCTGACCCTGTGCGATGGTGAAGCTTCTTCTTTGCAGCATTTTGCTTGTTTGTCACCGACATCTTTTTACTCTTTTCCGATGTCTTGTGGGCCACAAATGCGGGCCAGTCATCTCTGATCTTCTCATATTTGCCCTTGAATTCTGGTGTCTCTTTTTTATTGACAAACTTATTCGGGTCTTTCTTCCACCTCCTGAATAGGTCTGCCATAGTCTTAAGAGCAAAAGACTTGATTAATGGCTCTATAACTGGCTTCTCCGGATCATCCTCTGGCGGTAGGGTGAAATTTGACTTCAGCTCAGTCCAAAGATCATTTTTCTGCAGATCATTGACATAAGACACCTCAGGTTCTTCGTTCTTAGGCTTATACCATTGCTGGATGCTGATCGGGATCTTGTCCCTAACCAGAACCCCGCACTGAGCAACAAATGCCTGCTTTGTCCGGATGGGTTCAATCGGTTGGCTGTCGCACGCGATTTCTATGATCTCAAACCATTCATCCGAGCTCAACTTTTTCTTCAGTCCTCGTCTCTTTACCGAAGTTGTGCTCGATCCGGAGGGCTAGAAAAAAGAAACAAAGACAAGAGTTATTAATATGTGTACATACTAAAACAATGAATGCATCAATTAGCTAGTCAGCACAGGCTTAACTAATATATATACCTGGCCGGACTCAGTTCGGTGATCACCGGAGCCGTCCTCACGGTCTACTTTTTCACCCTCTCCTTCTTGCACCAGCATTGGGTCATCGGAGCCATCATAATCATAGCCAGCTGCTTCTTCACCCTCTCCTTCCAGACCATCGGTGTCGTTGAGAAACATCAACGAGCAGACGGCATCACTTCCTTCTGCGATTATGTCCCTCAACAACGCTTCTTGTGCTTCGTCTCGGGGCAGGGTGTCCATAGTTTCCACAAATATTTACAACATGGCAATTATTATTCAAACACGACAGATATGGATATATTAGTGGCAAACGTAGAACTAGCTAGCCAATCACAATAAGGAATCATATTAATTAGTGGCCTCGACGCTGCTTCTCTAGGGTTTCGTGTGGCCTCGACAACGCTTCACTTGCTATTTAATTAGGGTTTCCTCTACCGCTCGGCGACCCTCGACGACCCTCGTTCCCGATAAAAAAAGAGGAAGAAGAAGAAAAAAAAGAGGAGAAGAAAGAATAGAGGAGAAGACTCCTCTATTCTTTCTTCTCCTCTTTTTTTCTTCTTCCTCTTCTTTTTTTATCCTCTTCTTCCTCTCATGTTCGACAACCCTCGACCCCGATAACATACATCCGTCGATATCATTCCATACATACATAGACATCTACATTATATATGAACAAACATCTATGTCCCACAAGTGACGTGGGCATCGACGCCCGCGGTAGGGTAGAGGGTCGTGGATCGCCGAGCGGTCGAGGGTCAAGGGGTCGAGGATTGCCGAGGGGTCGGGAGGTTGCCTAGTGTCAAAGGATTCAACAAAACCATGTCTTCATCATTAGGCGAAAGTAACAGGTGCATGATGGTACGAAGCTCTCCAAAGTTATTTTGCAACGGAGTCCCAGATAGGATAATTCGCTTTTTGGTACAAAGTTCAGCAAGAACCTTCCAAATATCGTTATTTGGAAGGCCTTTGCTGAAATTTGTACAAAAAGGCAAATTATCCTATCCGGGACTCCATTCCAGAATAACTTTGGAGGACTTCGTACCATCATGCCATGGTTACTTCCGGCTAATGATGAAGCCATGGATTTCTTCAATACTTTGACACTATAGGAAACCCCTCGACTCTGAAACCCTCGACCCTTGACCCCATAACGACCCTCGACCCTCTACCCTAGTTCCCGACCCTCGACCCCTCGGTGATCCTCGACACCCTCGTTATATCGACAACGACGCGACATACATATACATGGGAAAATAATGTTATCGGGGAGGGGGTATCGGTACCCCCCCTCATGTTGAAGTTTGTTCTTTCTCCTCTATTCCTTTCTTTCTTCTTCTCCTCTTCTTTTTCTTCTTATCCCTCGAGAAAGGAAAATAAGGAAAAGGAAGAAAATAGGAAGAAGGAATAAGCAAGAAGAAGAAGGAAAAAAAAGAAAAAAAAGAGGAGAAGAAGAAAGGAATAGAGGAGAAGAAGA
>NC_041385.1:5773205-5774180 GCF_002162155.2 Triticum dicoccoides | reverse complement strand
GGGCGCGGGCGACAACGATGGCGTTGGCGGGGGCGGGCGGCGGGCGGTGTCGGGGTAGCGCCTGGCGGCGACGGGGCAGGGGCGACGACGGGGGCGCGCGGGTGGCGTCTGGGCGGCGGGCGGCGTCGGGGCAACTGGCGATGTGTTCGTCAAATTTTCCTAAGTGTTGTATATATAGCAAGACCATTGGTCCCGGTTCGTGAAACCAACCGGGACTAATGCACCCCTTTAGTCCCGGTTGGTGCCACCAACCGGGACCAAAGGCCTTGGTGGCACCAAGCGTGACTAAAGGCGTGTATTAGTCCCGGGTCGTAGCACCAACCGGGACTAATGCACCCCTTTAGCCCCGGTTGGTGCCACCAACCGGGACCAAAGGCCTGTGCTGCCCCGAACCCAAATGTTTAGTCCCACCTCGCTAGTTGAGAGGGAGGTGCACCTGTTTATAAGGTGCGGTGCGCCTTCCCTCTCGAGCTCCTCTCTAAAGCAGGCTTTCGGGCCTAAAACTGCAATCTGTGCCTGTGGGCCTTCTGGGCCTCCCGCGGGCGTGAATCCTGGCCCATGGTAGGGTTCTAGTCGTATTCAGGCCGTGGGGGCCCAGTAGGTGGCACTTTTTTTTGTTTTTTTATTTGTTGCTTTATTTAGTTTATTTTGTTTCTATTTACAACAAAATACTTATTGTTGCTATATTTATTTATTTTCAGTTTTTTTGTTTTGTTTTCAGCATTATTTATTTTCTTTTGTTTTTTGCTTTATTTTTTAATTCTTTTTGCTTTTAGTTTTAGAAAAATTATAAACTTTCTGTTAGTACCATTAGTTTTTAAATTTGAAAACACTTTTTTTGTTTTCTTTGTTGCTTTATTCATTTTATTTTGTTTCTACTTACAACAAAATACTTATTGTTGCTATTTTTATTCTATTTTCCAGTTTTTTTGTATTGTTTTCTGCATTATTTATTTTCTTTTGTTTTTTTCTTTA
>NC_041385.1:5756841-5772943 GCF_002162155.2 Triticum dicoccoides | reverse complement strand
ATTTTCTAATTCTTTTTGCTTTTAGTTATAGAAAATTCATAAACTTTCTGTTAGTGCGATTAGTTTTCAAATTTGAAACACTTTTTTTTTCTTTGTTGCTTTATTCATTTTATTTTGTTTCTACTTACAACAAAATACTTATTGTTGCTATTTTTATTTTTTTCCAGTTTTTTTGTTTTGTTTTCTGCATTATTTATTTTCTTTTGGTTTCTTGCTTTATTTTTTAATTCTTTCTGTTAGTGCCATTAGTTTTAGACTTTCTGTTTGTGCCATTAGTTTTCAAATTTGAATAGTTAAAATTGAAATTCTTTAAAATTCATAGTTTTCAAATGAACTCTGAAAAAGTAGGCATAGCATGTGCATGTACAAAACGGACAATGGTATCATACTCGTCTGTTACAAAGTTGGCATGGTATCATCATAATAGTTGCGGGAGAAAGTCTTCACTTTTTCTTCGCTTGTGTCATTTGCTTATTGCGCCGTAACCATGGATAATCTTCATCGTTTATCAGGATGCTTGGGTCAGCCTTGACTTTGAAGGGAGGATTTCATGAAACTTTTCATACTCTTCAGACATGTCTGTCTTGCCCTCCACTTCCAGGATGCCCCTTTTTCCTGAAAGAACTATGTGGCGATTTGGCTCATCGTATGATGTATTCGCTTCCTTATCTTTTCTTTTCCTCGGTCTGGTAGACATGTCCTTCACATAGATAACCTGTGCCACATCATTGGCTAGGACGAACGGTTCGTCAGTGTACCCAAGATTTTTCAGATCCACTATTGTCATTCCGTACTGTGGGTCTACCTGTACCCCGCCTCCTGACAGATTGACCCACTTGCACTTAAACAAAGGGACCTTAAAATCTACTCTGTAGTCAAGTTCCCATATGTCTACTATGTAACCATAATATGTGTCCTTTCCCCTGTCGGTTGCTGCATCAAAGCGGACACCGCTGTTTTGGTTGGTGCTCTTTTGATCTTGGTCAATCGTGTAAAATGTATTCCCATTTATCTCGTATCCTTTCCAAATCATTACAGTCGAAGATGGTCCCTTGGACAACAAGTACAGCTCATCACAAACAGTGCTGTCACCTCTGAGACGTGTTTCCAACCGACTGCTGAAAGTCCTGATGTGTTCACATGTAATCCAGTCGTCGCACTACTCCGGGTGTTTGGAGCGCAGACTGTTCTTCTGTTCATCGACATACGGGGTCACCAAGGTAGAGTTCTGTAGAACTGTGTAGTGTGCTTGAGACCAAGAATATCCGTCCCTGCATATTATTGAGTCCCTTCCAAGCGTGCCTTTTCCAGTCAGTCTCCCCAAATACCGCGATTTAGGGAGACCTATCTTCTTAAGGCCAGGAATGAAGTCAACACAAAACCCGATGACATCCTCTATTTGATGGCCCATGGAGATGCTTCCTTCTGGCCTAGCGTGGTTACGAACATATTTCTTTAGGACTCCCATGAACCTCTCAAAGGGGTACATATTGTGTAGAAATACGGGCCCCAGAATGACAATCTGGTCGACTAGATGAACTAGGACGTGCGTCATGATATTGAAGAAGGATGGTGGGAACACCAGCTCGAAACTGACAAGACATTGCGCCACATCACTCCTTAGCGTTGGTATGATTTCTGGATTGATCACCTTCTGAGATATTGCATTGAGGAATGCACATAGCTTCACAATGGCTAATCGGACGTTTTCCGGTAGAAGCCCCCTCAATGCAACCGAAAGCAGTTGCGTCATAATCACGTGGCAGTCATGAGACTTTACGTTCTGGAACTTTTTCTCTGGCATATTTATTATTCCCTTTATATTCGACGAGAAGCCAGTCGGGACCTTCATACTGAGCAGGCATTCAAAGAAGATTTCTTTCTCTTCTTTCGTAAGAGCATAGCTGGCAGGACCTTCATACTACTTCGGAGGCATGCCCTCTTTTTCGTGCAAGCGTTGCAGGTCCACCCGTGCCTCAGGTGTATCTTTTGTCTTCCCATACACGCCGAAGAAGCCTAGCAGGTTCACGCAAAGGTTCTTCGTCACGTGCATCACGTCGATCGAAGAGCGGACCTCTAGGTCTTTCCAGTAGGGTAGGTCCCAAAATATAGATTTCTTTTTCCACATGGGTGCGTGATTCTCAGCGTCATTCGGAACAGCTAGTCCGCCGGGACCCTTTCCAAAGATTACGTGTAAATCATTGACCATAGCAAGTACGTGATCACCAGTACGCATGGCGGGCTTCTTCCGGTGATCTCCCTCGCCTTTGAAATGCTTGCCTTTCTTTCAACATTGATGGTTGGTCGGAAGAAATCGAAGATGGCCCAGGTACACATTCTTCCTACAGCTTCCCAGGTATATACTATCGGTGTCAAGTAAACAGTGCGTGCATGCTTGGTATCCCTTGTTTGTCTGTCCTGAAAGGTTACTGAGAGCGGGCCAATCGTTGATGGTCATGAACAGCAACGCCTTTAGGTCAAATTCCTCCTTTTTGTGCTCATCCCACGTACGTACACCATTTCCATACCACAGCTGTAAAAGTTCTTCAACTAATGGCCTTAGGTACACATCAATGTTGTTGTCGGGTTGCTTAGGGCCTTGGATGAGAACTGGCATCATAATGAACTTCTGCTTCATGCACATCCAAGGAGGAAGGCTATACATACATAGAGTCACGGGCCAGGTGCTGTGATTGCTGCTCTGCTCCCCGAAAGGATTAATGCCATCTGCGCTCAAAGCAAACCATACGTTCCTTGGGTCCTTTGCAAACTCATCCCAGTACTTCCTCTCGATTTTTCTTCACTGCGACCCGTCAGCGGGTGCTCTCAAAATCCCGTCTTTCTTATGGTCCTCACTGTGCCATCGCATCAACTTGGCATGCTCTCCATTTCTAAACAGACGTTTCAACCGTGGTATTATAGGAGTATACCACATCACCTTCACAGGAACCCTCTTCCTGGGAGGCTCGCCGTCAACATCACCAGGGTCATCTCGTCTGATCTTATACCGCAATGCACCTCATACCGGGTATGCATTCAGATCCTTGTATGCACCGCGGTAGAGGATGCAGTCATTAGGGCATGCATGTATCTTCTCCACCTCCAATCCTAGAGGGCATACGACCTTCTTTGCTGCGTATGTACTGTCGGGCAATTCGTTATCCTTTGGAAGCTTCTTCTTCATTATTTTCAATAGCTTCTCAAATCCTTTATCAGGCACAGCATTCTCTGCCTTCCACTGCAGCAATTCCAGTACGGTACCGAGCTTTGTTGCCATCTTCGCAATTGGGGTACAACCCTTTTTTGTGATCCTCTAACATGCGATCGAACTTCAGCTTCTCCTTTGACTTTCGCATTGCGTCCTTGCATCGACAATGACCCGGCGGAGATCATCATCATCGGGCACATCGTCTGGTTCCTCTTGATCTTTAGCAGCTTCGCCCGTTGCAGCACCATCGTGCACATTGTCTGGTTCCTCTTGATGTTAAGTAGCATCACCGTATTCAGGGGGGCACATAGTTGTCATCGTACTCTTCTTCTTCGCCGTCTTCCATCATAACCCCTATTTATCCGTGCCTCGTCCAAACATTATAGTGTGGCATGAAACCCTTGTAAAGTAGGTGGGTGTGAAGGATTTTCCGGTCAGAGTAAGACTTCATATTCCCACATATAGGGCATGGACAACACATAAAACCATTCTGCTTGTTTGCCTCAGCCACTTCGAGAAAATCATGCACGCCCTTAGTGTACTCGGAGGTGTGTCTGTCATCGTACATCCATTGCCGGTTCATCTACGTGCATTATATATAATTAAGTGTGTCAAAAATCATTACTGAACATCATGAATAGATAATTAAGTGACCAAATTAATAGAAGTTCATCATCCCATAAAAACCAAAGTACATACATAGTTCTCATCTAACAACATAAAGCTCTGCAGAGCATGTAAATTAATTAAACCATACATTGAAACTATGTAAAACATTTCAATGCGAAAACAAATGCGATCATAATCGCAACCAAGGTAACAAGTGATCCAACGGCATAATGATACCAAGCCTCGGTATGAATGGCATATTTTCTAATCTTTCTAATCTTCAAGCGCATTACATCCATCTTGATCTTCTGATCATCAATGACATCCGCAACATGCAACTCCAATATCATCTTCCCCTCCTCAAGTTTTTTTATTTTTTCCTTCCAGAAATTGTTTTCTTCTTGAACTAAATTTAACCTCTCGACAATAGGGTCGGTTGGAATTTCCGGTTCAACAACCTCCTAGATAAATAAAATCTATGTCACATTGGTCGGCATAATTTTCATAAACAATAAATGAACCAATAGTTATGAAAAGATAATATATAGCACATCCGAATCATAGACAGGACGACGGCCGATGGGGGCGGATACCAAAACCATCGCACTATATTAGATGCAACAATAAAAGTAAGGAAATAATACAAGTATCTATCTAAACATACAAGTAAGAATATTTTTCCTTTCAGAAAGAAGATAAGAACAAGAGGCTCACCACGGTGGTGCCGGCGATGAGATCGGCGCGGGTGATCGACGACGGTGAAGACGGGACGGGGCGTGACGGACCGCTAAACCTAGACAAATATTGAGGAAAAAGGAGCTTGGCGGTCGAGCTTGGAGAGGAGAAACCTTAAGTAGTGTGGCTCGGGCATTCCATCAAACACCTTGTGTGCATACACTACAAGAAATATGTCAACTTATGGCCTTCTCTTAGTGACCCCGGCTGAATTGGTCGTAAATTCACGGCCATTTCGCTTGGAAGGGCTCAAACCCTGAAATTGCTTACACCAAATGGTCATAAAGTAGACAAGAGGTGCCAATGTCCTTATTTCTACCTGATTACGACCAATATAAATAGTCATGAGGTTGTGAACGTGGATGCATTGGTACTTATTGCTATGACTAGGCGCCACCTCATCAGTTTTGCCTATGTGGCATGTCCATGTGGCAGTTTTTGCCCTAGGTTGTGAAGCAACCTATATTTCTGTCATTCCCAAAATTCCCAAAAAAATCTCATAAATTCTTTGGGCCATATCTTCATCAAATATGTAAAAACCTTCCTTGCCTAGTTTAAAAATAATTCAAAAATATTCATTTTCCTATTCTGTTCAGAGTAACAGTTTGTGAAGGAAGTACTACTTTGGCATGTCCAAATAGTATCCATTTTCTACAGTGCTTTCCTATGCCCAAATAACCATCCTCCACCAAATGCCAGCTCAATCCATTCATTATTTTGAGCCGAGCTTCAACATTCGTATTTGTGTCCAGTGTGGTGGTTTGCAAAGCAAGTACCAGCTAGGCTCCTCCTTTTGAGCTGAAAATTTGTGAAGACGGTCTTCTTAGTAACTGATCATCCTCAGCCAAAACTCACGCCCATTAGCCATGTACATTTCTCGTACCGCTAATCAAACACTTGGCTGCTAATTCATGTTTGAGCACCGATCGGTCTCCTCGTGAGAATCTTATGTTGTAATTTTCTTCCTAGCACCTACATGGGGAGTGCCCAACCCACTAGACATGTCTAGGCCACCCAGAACACATGGCAACGCCACGGTCACGCGGTGACCACGCGGCGGGCATGCGTGCTTACGCGCTCTAGAGTTCGGGCCCTCGGCCACCGTCCAAACCTCGATGTCTCTCCATCAAACCATGTATTTCTGATTTAATAGATACTTATTTACCTAGAAATGATTTTTGAAAAAAATAAAGAGCAAGCTATGAGGTAGCTGCAGTTCAAATTTGCCCCGCTTCCAACTGAATCGGCGGAAATTTGTCTTTTTCACGAGCGGTGGATCAAAACAATTTACACCCAACCATTTTGTCAATTGTGCATTAAATATGCCCTAGTATTTTATAAAAATGATCTGGTCCAATTTTCCAACAATTATTTGGTAGTTCCTTCACAAAAAAACCTCCTTTCGGGCACTCAAAAAATGGAAAATGGTTTTTTCGTCCAACGAAAATGAAAACTTCCTTAGGCAACATTGTTTGCCATTCCAATATGCACCCTTGTGCACAATATGAGATCATTTGAACAAACTATGCCATGAATGTGGCCATAAGATTGATCATTTGGCTTGAAAGCCATGAATCTTCACACTTGATAGCTCATTTCTGAGAACACTTTTTTAAAATAATTACCGTATTACAAGTTTTTTATTTTTCCTGGAAACTTGGTCACATATAATGACACAATGCGAAGGTTTTCCAATTTTTTGATTTTTTTTGAATTTTTTATGCCCGTTTCAAAATGCGGTCAAAACGGCGGGCTTGACCGTTCCTAGCTAGTTGTTGAATCTTGGAATTTTTTTGGTGTTTCTCTGATTAAATAGGTACTTATGTACCTAGAAATGATTTTTGGGAAAAATAAATAGCAAACTATGAGGCAGCTGCAGTTCAAATTTGACCCGCTTCCAACTAAATCAGCGGAAATTTATCTTTTTCACGAGAGGTGTATCAAAACTTTTTACACCCAACCATTTGGTCAATTGTGCATTAAATATGTCCTAGTATTTTAGAAAATTGATTCGGTCCAATTTTGCAACAATTATTTGGTAGTTCCTTCACAAAAAAACCTCCTTTCGGGCACTCAGAAAATGGAAAATGGTTTTTTCGTCCAACGAAAATGAAAACTTCCTTAGGCAACATTGTTTGCCATTCCAATATGCACCCTTGTGCACAGTATGAGATCATTTGAACAAACTATGCCATGAATGTGGCCATAAGATTGATCATTTTGCATGAAAGCCATGAATCTTCACACTTTGATAGCTCATTCTGAGAACACTTTTTTAAAATAATTACCGTATTACAAGTTTTTTATTTTTCCTGGAAACGGCCACATATAATGACACAATGCGAAGGTTTCCCGATTTTTTGATTTTTTTTGAATTTTTTATGCCCGTTTCAAAATGCGGTCAAAACGGCGGGCTTGACCGTTCCTAGCTAGTTGTTGAATCTTGGAATTTTTTTGGTGTTCGTATGATTAAATAGGTACTTATGTAGCTAGAAATGATTTTTGGAAAAAATAAATAGCAAACTATGAGGCAGCTGCAGTTCAAATTTGACCCGCTTCCAGCTAAATCGGCGGAAATTTGTCTTCTTTACGAGAGGTGGATCAAAACTTTTTACACCCAACCATTTGGTCAATTGTGCATTAAATATGGCCTAGTATTTTAGAAAATTGATTCGGTCCAATTTTGCAACAATTATTTGGTAGTTCCTTCACAAAAAAACCTCCTTTCGGGCACTCAAAAAATGGAAAATGGTTTTTTCGTCCAATGAAAATGAAAACTTCCTTAGGCAACATTGTTTGCCATTCCAATATGCACCCTTGTGAACAATATGAGATCATTTGAACAAACTATGCCATGAATGTGGCCATAAGATTGATCATTTGGCTTGAAAGCCATGAATCTTCACACTTGATAGCTCATTTCTGAGAACACTTTTTTAAAATAATTACCGTATTACAAGTTTTTTATTTTTCCTGGAAACGGCCACATATAATGACACAATGCGAAGGTTTCCCGATTTTTTGATTTTTTTTGAATTTTTTATTCCCGTTTCAAAATGCGGTCAAAACGGCGGGCTTGACCGTTCCTAGCTAGTGGTTGAATCTTGGAATTTTTTTGGTGTTCGTATGATTAAATAGGTACTTATGTACCTAGAAATGATTTTTGGAAAAAATAAATAGCAAACTATGAGGCAGCTGCAGTTCAAATTTGACCCGCTTCCAGCTAAATCGGCGGAAATTTGTCTTTTTTACGAGAGGTGGATCAAAACTTTTTACACCCAACCATTTGGTCAATTGTGCATTAAATATGTCCTAGTATTTT
Organism: Triticum dicoccoides; assembly: GCF_002162155.2. Lineage (NCBI taxonomy): Eukaryota > Viridiplantae > Streptophyta > Magnoliopsida > Poales > Poaceae > Triticum > Triticum dicoccoides. The sequence goes on along the minus strand of NC_041385.1, from coordinate 5,765,069 downwards.
AGGAAATTGATTCGGTCCAATTTTGCAACAATTATTTGGTAGTTCCTTCACAAAAAAACCTCCTTTCGGGCACTCAGAAAATGGAAAATGGTTTTTTCGTCCAACGAAAATGAAAACTTCCTTAGGCAACATTGTTTGCCATTCTAATATGCACCCTTGTGCACAATATGAGATCATTTGAACAAACTATGCCATGAATGTGGCCATAAGATTGATCATTTGGCTTGAAAGCCATTGATCTCCACACGTGATAGCTCGTTTCTGAGAACACTTTTTTAAAATAATTGCCGTATTACAAGTTTGTTATTTTTCCTGGGAACTTGGCCACATATAATGACACAATGCGAAGGTTTCCCATTTTTTGATTTTTTTTGAATTTTTTATGCCCGTTTCAAAATGCGGTCAAAACGGCTGGCTTGACCGTTCCTAGCTAGTGGGCACTCCCTCCGTTGTATTACCTGGAATGTTGCTATTAGATCCCATCTAAGTGAGTAGTACTTTGGTATTCGTTGCATAAATGTGTATTAAAACGTTGTGTAGTAATTTCAGACAAATACAAGATTGAAGAATCAACAACAGTTTTTTTCCCTGATAGAACATGCAACAACCTGGAGTTCATACTTCCCACTCTCCTTCTTTGGCAAGAAGGGTAACTCGTATATGCACACTAGTCTTGAAGTTGTCCAGATGTTTTAGGTTTCAGTGCTAATCTGCATTGTGCTTTCAAAAGCGTTCCAACCTGTTGCAAATCTCGTAACAGTTTACTGAAAATTCTGCTTATTTGTTTTAGTTAGGAGTTAGAACTTGGAAATATTCTGAGCAGCATGCTGTAGGATTACAGGCATCAGTTAAAGTTGCTGAATCAAATCCACACTGAACCTGTTGTATTTATGGACAGATGTTTCCTTGATGTGCAAGGAAGGTCGTTTTTTCTGTTTGGTCCTGCTTGTGCTTGTATTCAAGCAGCCATGTGTGTATAAAATAGGTTCAGTCTGCAGCAGTCACATGATATGTCTGTCTACTACACAGTTTGATTATTTCTGAAATCATGCTAGTTGTTTAGTATCGGCAGTTTAACAAAAAGCAAACAGTATTGCGATGCTTTACTGAATTGTAGATTGTCGCGGATGAATCTAGCTTGTTGGTTTCAGACTGAATTGTAGATGGTAGCGGGATAATCTATAATTTAGATCGAATGCTACTGTAAATCGTTTTCAGATTCTCTGTCGATAGTGATTGATACAGTGAAATCTCTTCATGAACAATTGTGTGTATCCAAATTACTCAAATGGAACTGTCAGCTGTGTGAACATTGCATTTAAACTTAATTCTCTGGAGCAATCAGTCAGTAGGAGGGGCTTTTTTCTGCTGCTAGTTTTTGCTTCAGTTGTACTACATTGCTAATGCCTATCCGAGTTCGTTGTTTTATTTTCATGGTAACTAAATGTTGACATATTAGCTAATTGTGTACCTAAATATGACCCAGGTACAGTGGTGCTGCTGGTTCCTTGAGGCCGGGTCGAGTTGAGGTAGGGGATAGGAAGGTTGAGCCGCTCGGGTGCTGATCATGTACATCGGCGCTCCTTCCAGGGTTGACCCGACCAAACCAATGATGCAAGGCTTCTCCTGCTGCTGCATGTCTTCATCAACTTAGTTCTTCCACGGGGAGAGATCTAAATCCTTCACTTGTTCACTGTGTAATCTGCAGATTACTTCTTCCATTAATCACCTAGTGCTCCTGTTAGTGAGATTCATCTAGTATTTTTTTTTGCAAAGCATGCAATCGTTTGGAGTAGTTGATCATGGCCTGATGGAAACTTCATGTCGTTAGCATGTATATATGTACTACTACAACAGCCAGAAGCAATCCATTTTATTAAATGCATTCATCTCATTACACTACCTAGCACAATATATTAGTTAAGGCAACTCTACTACATATCAATTTCCCCTACTGGATTGGTTCTATATTTTTAAAGTTGTTTCGTGGTGCATGAGCCCAACCTGAAGAAATATAGGCTTATGATGACTATTTTCCTTCTTAAGTAATCATAGTTGTTGGCTTCGGTAGCTTGCTGAATATGTTTTAGTTATATATAGAAATGACGTGCCTTCTATGCTTAAATGATTGTTTGGCTCTATATAATTGTTGACATGAATATCTTGACTTCACAAACAAGTATAGGACTGTACCTATGCATACAGATTATCCTAACAAAACTGAAAATAAAAATTGAAGCATGAAATAAGCAATAAGTGGCTGATTTTTATTTGCATGTTAAGCGGAAAGTTGTAGCTAAGGCTTGTATATTACGAAATATTGTCACACCTCTGAGCTTCTACTGTTGTTAGGGACATCATAGTGTGATCTTCATGATTTTTCGCTTGAAGATGTACTGATTCATTAGTCAAGCAGAGACCGAAGTCATCTTTTGCTATTGTTAGCTCTATGGATGTGTATTTACCTGCAACTTCTGTCAGCTCTAACTTGGTTAGATAGCAGTTCAATTCAGTCAATCTGTTGGAACTAGTTTGTCTATTACTTGTATCCGATTTCATATCCTGCCATATGCCATTGTCGACTTTCTTAGGTACATAATTGTTATGTCTTGCAATCTGGTATTGATGATTGTCAATGTATTCATTTATACCTTTCTAGTGTACGTTGTATGTGACCCAGCTGATCTGTATATCAATGCTCTGTTTCCAATAGATGTATGCTGATGCCTGATGGCTGATTCCTTAAAACTTCACTGTTGCAGCAGTAGCATTTTTCCTTAGTGCATAGATGTATGAGCGATTACTTATGCCTGAAACCTTGCTCTCTTTCCCAGGAACCATCGTGGTCTGTATCACTACTGGGGCAGGAGAGGAAAGACTGTTGGTTTCTCCAAGAAGCGATAAGCTACTTCACAAAGATCCCCGCATAGCTTCACTACTACTGTGTTGGTCCATTTCCAGAATCTTAAGGAGTGTTCTTGTTTAGACGATTACCTTGGATGATGCTTTTGCTTAAGGAGAGGCTCAAGAAGATCAGGTATAAACTCCTCCCCCTCTTGTTTGTTTTTGCTTCATACTGTTTGGTGGTTGATACATTACTGTGCAAGTTCTATGGTATGTGAGTTCTTTCTGTCGCTGCAAGCATTGACACAATATGTCATGTGCAGGGAGCTCCGCATCCGAGTTTCAGCCATCCTCTACAGCAAGGAGCTCTGGGACAAAGGAGCAAGCAGCGCTGCTAGTTCATTGAGGCCAGATCGAGTAAGATGGCGCACCATGGCGGGTGGTGGTGTATTTTTCTTTTTAGAACAGTACTATTTATTTGAAGTGAGATGCACTCGTCTAGTGCCTGGCAAAAAATTGAAGGATGAAGTGTCATGTATTGTCTATGTTTAGTGAGCTGTAGTAGGAGTGAAATGAAAATTTATCTGCTATTGTATGTGCTATTTCCCTGTAATGTCTTGTGTACATTTTACTTGAACATTAAATTCTTTAGAAAAAATGTTCTTACTGGACCTGATAGTGGCCACGGCCCAAATATACTCGTACTATTAAGATGCCATGGTTCCATCCATCAAATGGGACCTAGTTACCAGAACCTGACAAATGGGACCCAGTTACTAGAACCTAACAACAGGGACCCACCTGACTAGTTGACCCATTTAAAAAAAATAAAAATGAAACTCTTGAGATAAAAAGGCCATGGCCCAAAAATAAAAAGGCTGTAATGTTGGGCTTGGCCCATGAAGTCGATCAAAAATTAACAGAAAAAATAAATATTAAAAAGGTTGAATTAATGGGCTCGGCCCATGTAGAAAACCGAATTGGACCAGGCTGAATCTTATGCCACATCAGCTTGCCACGCTGGATGCCTACGTGGCCTGGGGAGGTTGCTAGTGACCAAAATAGAAGGTCATAGGATCAACGACCTTTTGTTAAAGGTCGCTATAGTCAGTTTACGACAGCCAGCTTTTGACCTTATGTTTTTGGTCACAAAAAGGTCATAAATGGAAATTTGTGACCATTCAGTGACCAATAGTGGTGGTCATAAGTTGACATATTTCTTGTAGTGATAGGAGGTGAGCTAGAGCACCACCAAGCCCTCTCCCCCTCGGCCAGAAAAAACAGAGCAGTGTGCTCTGCTCTTGCGCGAGGGGGTATATATAGGCACCACTATTGGTCTCGGTTGGTGGCATGAACCGGGACTAAAGGGAAGCCTTTGGTCCCGGTTCAAGCCACCAACCAGGACCAATAGTGGTGGGCCAGGAGCCAGGCCCATTGGTCCCGGTTCATCCCACCAACCGGGACCAAAAGGTCCGGACGAACCGGGACCAATGGCCCACGTGGCCCGGCCAGCCCCCTGGGCTCACGAACCGGGGAAAATACCCCCATTGGTCCCGGTTCTGGATTGAACCGGGACTAATGGGCTGACCTGGCCTGGATCATTGCCCCCTTTTCTACTAGTGATAATCCATGGACTCAACATTAATTAGTCATAAAGAACTCACATACTTATTGCAAAAATGTACAAGTCATCAAAAACAAGCACTAAACGCATGCTCCTAGGTGGGAGGTTGGTAGGAGTTAACCATCGCGCACCCCCGACCTCCACACAAAGGATGACAATCAAAGAAATACCTCATGCTTCAAATTTGTTACACAACGGTTACCATACGTGCATGCTACGGGACTTGCAAACTCCAACACAAGTATTTCTCAAATTCACAATTACCCTACTAGCATGACTCTGATATCACCATCCTCATATCTCAAAACGATCATCAAGCATCAAACTTCTCATAGTATTCAGTGCACTTTATATGAAAGTTTTTATTATATCCCTCTTGGATGCCCATCATATTAGGACTAAATTCATAACTAAAGCAAATTACCATGCTGTTTAAGACTCTCAAAATAATATAAGTGAAGCATGAGAGTAGAACTATTTCTTCAAAATAAAACTACCATCGTGCTCTAAAAAGATACAAGTGAAGCACTAGAGCAAAAGACAAACTACTCCAAAAGATATAAGTGAAGATCAATGAGTAGTTGAATAATTATGTAGCTATGTGAAGACTCTTTAATATTTAAGAATTTCAGATCTTGAGATACTATTCAAACAGCAAGGAAAACAAAACAAAACAAAATGATGCTCCAAGCAAAACACATATCATGTGGTGAATAAAAATATAGCTCCAAGTAAAGTTACCGATGAACGACGACGAAAGAGGGGATGCCTTCCGGGCATCCCCAAGCTTAGGCTCTTGGTTGTCCTTGAATATTACCTTGGTATGCCTTGGGCATCCCCAATCTTAGGCTCTTTCCACTCCTTATTCCATAGTCCATCGAATCTTTACCCAAAACTTGAAAACTTCACAACAAAAAACTCAAAAGAAAACTTGTAAGCTCCGTTAGTATAAGAAAATAAAACCACAACTTAGGTACTGTAATGAACTCATTCTAAATTCATATTGGTGTAATATCTATTGTATTCCAACTTCTCTATGGTTCATACCCTCCGATACTACTCATAGATTCATCAAAATAAGCAAACAACACATAGAAAATAGAATCTGTCAAAAAACAGAACAGTCTGTAGTAATCTGTATCAAACGTATACTTCTGGAACCTAAACAATTCTACCAAATTAGGAAGTCCTAGATAATTTGTTTATTAATCTACTGCAAAAAGAATCAACTGAAAAGCACGTTTCTATGATTTATGAAAACTAATCTCGTGCGCACAAAGTTTCTGTTTTTTTACAGCAAGATCAAATTAACTATCACCGTAAGCTATCCTGAAGGTCTTACTTGGCACTTTATTGAAACAAAAGCTATAAAACATGATTACTACAGTAGCATAATCATGTTAACACACAAAAACAGTAAAGTTAAATATTGGATTGTCTCCCAACAAGCGCTTTTTTTAATGCCTTTCTAGCTAGGCATGATGATGACAATGATGCTCACATAAAAGATAAGAACTGAAACATAACGGGAGCATCATGAAGCATATGACTAGCACAGGGATTTTGTGAGCAAACAGCTTATGGGATCAAGAATGAACTTGCATAGGAAGGCAAAACAATTGCAACTTCAAAAATTTCAACACATAGGGAGGAAACTTGATATTATTGCAATATGTAAGAGCACATGTTCCTCTCTCATAATAATTTTCAGTAGCATCATGAATGAATTCAACAATATAACCAGCACATAAAGCATTATTTTCATGATGCACTGATAATCCCCAAGTGCAAGGAATCATCGTAGCACTTTCCAAAGGTGGAAGTGATAAGTATGGAGTGTCGAACCCACAAGGAGCTAAAGGTAAGATCAATATTCTCTCAAGCCCTATCTGCCACTGATACGACTCTACGTGCACCGAACGTTTACTTCCAACTAGAAACGAGAAATAAAACTACGTTGTGGGTATGAAGTGGTTAACCTTGTAAGATATCGGAGAGCTAAAATATAAAAGTAGGTGCTGTTATCATAAAGTTAGAATATATTACTAAATAATATAAATAGCGAGTGTGGAATAATGGTGTTCCGGTAATCACTATTGCAGTTTCATATGAGGGAGAGGCATAAGCTAACAAACTTTCTCTACTTGGATCATATGCACTTATGATTGGAACTCTAGCAAGCATCCGCAACTACTAAAGATCATTAAGGTTAAACCCAACCATAGCATTAAAGCATCAAGTCCTCTATATTCCCATACGCAACAATCCCTCTTACTCGGGTTTGTGTTTCAGTCACTCACCAACCCACTATAAGCGAATCATGAACGTATTGCAACACCCTACAGCGGGAATCCCTCATGCTTGCGCGACACGGAGGGCACCATAGGACAGCAACAAAGTAAAACATACAACTCATACCAATCTAGATCATCAATCAACCCAAGGACAAAAGATAACTACTCAAAACATCATAGGATGGCAACACATCATTGCATCATAATATGTGGCATAAAGCACCATGTTCAAGTAGGGATTACAGCGGGGTGCGGGAGAGTGGACCGCGTAAAAGAGATGAGGATGGTGATGATGATGGTGATGTTGATGAAGACGATCACCGTGGCAATGATTCCCCTCCCGATGGCACTCCGGCGCCACCGGAAGAGACGAGGAGAGGTTCTCCCCCTTGTGCTTCCTCCTCCATGGCCTCCACCCTCTGGTCCTTGGCCTTCATGGTGATGATGGCCCCTCCGGGATACTCCTCCATGGCCACCGGTGATGATGGCCCCCTTCGGTAGGGTGCCAGAGAGGGCCTAGATTGAGTTCTCATGGCTACAGAGGCTTGCGGCGGCGGAACTCCCGATCTAGGTTAATTTTCTGAGGTTTTTGTATTTATAGGAATTTTTGGCGTCGGTCTCATGTCAAGGAGGTGCCCGAGCTGTCCACGAGGCAGGCCCACATGCCCTGGGGGGTGGGCGCGCCCCCCACCCTCGTGGGCAGCACGGGATTCTTCTGGCCCAACTCTGATACTCCGTGTGGTCTTCTTTTGGTCCATAAAAAATTATCAAAAATTGGCCCATCAATTGGACTCCGTTTGGTATTCCTTTTCTGCAAAACTCAAAAACAAGGAGAAAACAGAAACTGGCACTGGGCTCTAGGTTAATAGGTTAGTCCCAAAAATCATATAATATCATATAAATGCATATCAAACATCCTAGAAGGATAATATAATAGCATGAATACTTCATAAATTATAGATACGTTGGAGACGTATCAGCATCCCCAAGCTTAATTCCTGCTCATCCTCGAGTAGGTAAATGATAAAAGAAATAATTTTATGAAGTGTGAATGCTAGCAAGTGCTTAAATTTGATCAACAATAATTCCAATCACTTTTTCTAGCATCATTACATGTCATAACAATAGCTCATCTCATAAAACATCTCGTGATAAAGTAACAAGCTAATCACATGTTAAAGTATAGATCATAAACTTTCTTGAAAACTAACAAACAATATTTTCAGTCATCAAACAATTGCAATTCATCCTATTTTCAGGAAGAGTCTATGTCAGAGCTTTGATTTAGCAAACTCCACATACTCAACTATCATTTAGTCTTTCACAACTGCTAACACTCACGCAATACTTGTGGTTATGGAGTTTTAATCGGACACAGAGAAAGATAGGGGCTTATAGTTTTGCCTCCCAACCTTTTACCTCAAGGGTTATGTCAACAATAATAGCTCATGCTAACTTACATCCAA
>NC_041385.1:5714615-5756391 GCF_002162155.2 Triticum dicoccoides | reverse complement strand
GCATAAGGTAGAAGATAATAATAAAAGATAGGCCCTTCACAGAGGGAAGCTGAGGTTGCCATGCGCTTTCAGGGTTGGATGCACAAAATCTTAGTGCGAAAGAACGTCACTTTATATTGCCCATTGTGATATGAACCTTTATTATGCAGTCTGTCGCTTTTATTTCTTCCACATCACAAGATCGTATAAAGCTTATTTCCTCCACATCAATCAATCATACATATTTAGAGAGCAATTTTTATTGCTTGCACCGATGACAACTTACTTGAAGGATCTTACTCAATCCATAGGTAGATATGGTGGACTCTCATGGCAAAACTGGTTTAAGGGTTTTGGGAAGCACAAGTAGTATCTCTACTTGGTCCAAAGAATTTGGCTAGCATGAGGGGGAAAGGCAAGCTCAACGAGTTGGATGATCCATGACAATATACTTTATTTCAGATATAAGAAAACATAACCCATTACGTTGTCTTCCTTGTCCAACATCAACTCTTTAGCATGTCATATTTTAATGAGTGCTCCCAATCATAAAAGATGTCCCAGATAGTATATTTATATGTGAAACCTCTCTTCCTTCAATATTCTTTCATGAATTGTTCAAGTGACCAATTCTACGTTTGCTAACCTTCAATAAGTTTACTACCTATACTTATTATGTGTGAAGTCATTACTCCCCATGTTATAAGCATACGAAACATATATAAATTCAGATTTATGACATTCAATTTATTCAACCATTTACTCATAGGATATACATGAAGCACATGAGCAAACTACTCCAAAAGATATGAGTGAAGAACACTGAGTAGTCAAATAATTAACTAGCCATGGGAGGATTATGTTTCATTCAATATTTCAGATCCAATGATTTTATTCAAACATCAAGTAAAATTTAAAATACGCACCGAGCAAAACACATATCATGTGGTGAATAAAAATATAGCTCCGAGTAAGGTATACCGATAGTTTTGAAGACGAAAGAGGGGATGCCTTCCGGGGCATCCCCAAGCTTAGGCGCTTGAGTCTTCCTTGAATATTACCTTGGGGTGCCTTCGGAATCCCCAAGCTTAGGGTCTTTCCACTCCTTATTCTCCTCATATCGATATCTCACCCAAAACTTGAAAATTTCAACCACACAAAACTTAACCAAACTTCGTGAGATAGGTTAGTATGATAAAGAGCAAACCATTCACTTTGGTACTGTCAAAGACAAGGTTCATAATTGTTCTCACACAATGCCTACTGTCCCATATCATTTCTACAATTTATATTGAGGAATGTAAGTCATAGAAACTAGAAAACAAGCAAACTATGCAATGAAAACAGAATCTGTCAGAAAAAGAACAGTCTGTAATGATCTGAACAATAACCATACTTCTGATACTCCCAAAATTATGAAATAAATTGGTGGACGTGTGGAATTTGTCTATCAATCTTCTTCAAAAAGAATCAACTCAATAGCACTTTTCTGTAAAAAATGACATCTATTCTCGTGAGCGAAAGGTTTCTGTTTTTTACAGCAAGATCACATTAGCTTTCACCCAAGTCTTCCCAAAGGTCTTACTTGGCACTTTATCGAAACAAAAGCTATAAAACATGATTAATACAGTAGCTTAATCATGTAAACACACAAAAACAGTATGGGTAAATATTGGGTTGTCTCCCAACAAGCGCTTTTTCTTTAATGTCTTTTAGCTAGGCATGATGATTTCAATGATGCTCACATAAAAGATAAGAATTGAAACATAAAGAGAGCATCATGAAGAATATGACTAGCACAATTGATTCTAACCAACTTCCTATGCCTAGGGATTTTGTGAGCACACAACTCATGGGAACAAGAATCAACTAGCATGGGAAGGCAAAACAAGTATATCTTCAAAACTTTAAGCACATAGAGAGGAAACTTGATATTATTGCAACGCCTACAAGCATGTATTCCTCCCTCATAACAATTTTCAGTAGCATCATGGATAACAAATTTGTTCTCATACTCAATTGGAACCTCTTCCGAAATAGTGGAATCATTATTAGCTAAAGTTGACACTCTTCCAAATCCACTTTCATAAATATCATACTAAGATTCAACACCCTCCAAAATAGTGGGATCACTAATTCCTAAAGTTGACACTCTTCCAAACCCACGTTAAATGATAGTATTATTCATACTCCAAAATATATAAGTGAAGTTCATGGAGCATTCTACAATTAATATAGACTAACCAATATCCAAGCTCAAAATGTATAAGTGAAGCACATGAAGCATTCTATAAAACCATACTCAAAAGATTTAAGTGAAGCACAAAGAGCAATTCTATAAGACCATACTTAAAATAATTAAGTGAAGCACATGAGGTATTCTATAAATCAATGAAGGTATATCTCATGCTAGCATGGTTCTTAAAGGAAAAATAAAAACAAATAAGACACAAATCATGTGGACAAAGCAAAAACCGAGGTATACTGATATTTGTTGAAGAAGAAAGATGGGATGCCAACCATGGCATCCCCAAGCTTAGATGCTTGAGTAACCTTTGAAATATTTACTTGGGGTGCCTTGGGCATCCCCAAGCTTGAACTCTTGCCTCTCTTTATTCTTCTCATATTGATAGCTCCTCGACCTTCGGACACAAAACTTTAACAAAAACTTGTGAGATCCGTTAGTGTAATAAAGCAAATCACTACCTTTAGGTACTGTAATGAACTCATTCTTTATTTATATTGGTGTCAAACCTACTGTATTCCAAATTCTCTATGGTTCATACCCCCCGATACTAGCCATAGATTCATCGAAATAAGCAAACAACACACGCAAAACAGAATCTGTTAAAAACAGAATAGTCTGTAGTAATATGGAAGTTTGATAAATTTCTGTAACTCCTAAAATTATGAACTAAATTTTAAAATTTTAAAAATTTGTACATAAGTAATGTGCAAAAAATTTCAGACCCATTTGACTTCCAGTAAAAAATGTAAATTCACACACTACAGCCAAAGTTTCTGTTTTTGTTCTGCACATAGTAACCAAGCGATCTAATCATCCTAAAACCAAGACTTGGCACATTATTTTTATAATACAATGAATATATACAAGGGGATAATTATTTACAGAGAAACTTCCATGAAAAATTCTACATTGTTTCCGTGAGCATGAACACAAGTGCTCAAGGTCGACCCTCACTTCTTCAATGCATAACTTTCCAATCGCTTCTCTTTTTGAAAAACTTTTTAGGCATGAAAGGCAAGTAATAAATTTTTTTGTATTTTCATTCTTTTAATTTTTTTGTATGTTTCACCCACAAATAAACAGAAACAAAAAGGAAAAACAAAATCTACTTAGTGAAGAAAGCAAACAAGCACACACGAGAATATCAACCCCACACTACTAGGAAAAGCGCTATAGATGGGATTGACACTAATGGCGCACCAGAAAGATGGTGCGCCATTAGTATATACTAATGGCGCACCACAGTCTGATGCGCCATTAGAGTTTAAACTACTAATGGCGCACCATGCTAAGGGTGCGCCATTAGTATCAAAAAAAATTTTTTAACTAGTGCGCCTGTCCAAACATACTAATGGCGCATCCGGGCAAAGTGCGCCATTAGTAGTTGTAACTACTAATGGCGCACCAGGCAGTAGGTGCGCCATTAGTATAGAAATTTTTCTTTGAACTAGTGCGCCTATCCAAACATACTAATGGCGCATCCTGCCCAAGTGCGCCATTAGTAGTTGTAACTACTAATGGCGCACCATGCAGTGGGTGCGCCATTAGTATAGAATTTTTTTTTTGAACTAGTGCGCCTATCCAAACATACTAATGGCGCATCCTGCTTAAGTGCGCCATTAGTAGTTGTAACTACTAATGGCGCACCATGCAAGGGGTGCGCCATTAGTAAGTGGGCAGCAACAAGATATTTGGGACAGCCTCTCCTACCCACACACTCACTTTCTCCCCACTTTATTCTCTCCACCTCCTCCTTGTCTCGGGTGCCTCCTCTTTTTCACCTCATTTCCACCATAGATTCATTCAAATTAAGTGGTTAAATTACCTTGTTTTAATAGGTAAGTAAGGGGGGAAGCTATATTTAGGTTGTTCTCCTTACAACAATGTACACATGCACTTTTTACGGCCTAGCTAGATCTATGTATGTTCGTGGTGTTGCATATGTTTGTGGTGTTGCATATGTGTTTGTGTTTGGAGGTGTACCGGTATTAGATATGCGATAGTTGCCAATATTTTGCCGGAATGTTGATTCATTTCCGTTTCGGCGAGAATTTTGGCATTAAGCATTCTTTTTGGTCCTATTTTTAGGGAAAGTCATGCCAAATTTTTGTTTGGTTCTAAAATATCGTTTTGCTCTACCCCGCAGGCGACCATGGTCCGCACGATGACCGAAGGCATCATGAATAGGTTTTTGAGGTCCGCGAAGGCCGAGATGCTTCAAAAGAACGAGACGGAGATAAGATGTCCGTGTCGAAGATGCAAGCTGAAGAGCCTTATTGCGGACCCGGATTCCGGGCAGGTGCGGGACCACCTGCTGTTGCGTGGTTTCATGGATGGCTATCGGTGGCAAGGTGATGAAGATGACTACGAAGTCGTCCATGCGGGCCGGGCAAGAAATGAGGAAGGGCAGCAAGACAACCACCGCGGCTCGGGCGGGCGAGAAGACGAAGAATCCCTAGGAGATGATCACGACTGTGATGCTGTACACGGTCATCATGTAGAAGATGCAGGACATGATGATGAGGAAGATGCCGGAGCAGGCGACGGGCATGATCATGAAGATGATGATGCCGGCGGAGCAGACGACGCTGGACCATCGATGGGCTGGGTGTAGGACCCTCATATTCAAGAGCTGCTTCTCAAGCAGACGGATAACGCAAGAGCTGCCGCCCGAGAGAAAGCCAAGATGGATCAACTTGAGTTAGATGCGGTTACTCCATTGTATGAAGGATGCAGGCCCGAGGATACCCGCCTGAAAGTAACGGTCATGGCCCTGGAGATGAAGGTAAAACACAAAATGACCGACGCATGCTTCGACGAGAACATGTCATTCTGGCACGAACGTCTTCCCAAGGGGAACAAGTGCCCGACCAGTTTGGAGGAGGCGAAGAAAATCGTGTGTCCTCTGGATTTACCGCACGTGAAATACCATGTGTGCATGAACAATTGCATCATTTATCGGGACGAGCACGCGGAGTCTACCATATGTCCGGTGTGCGGCGTCACTCGATACAAGAAGAGGAAGAAAGCTCCTCGAAAAGTGGTGTGGTACTTTCCGATCACTCCTCGTTTGCAGCGCTATTTCGCGGACCCTAAGGTAGCAAAGCTCCTACGTTGGCACGCGGATAGGGAGGAGAAGAAGCGGGAAGATGACGCAAATGATCCGGAGATAGATAAAAAAGACAAGATGCTGAGTCACCCTAAGGATGCGAGCCAGTGGCAAGCGTTGAACTTCGAAGACTCGGAATTTGGGAACGATCCAAGGAACATCGTGCTGGGCGCGAGCACCGATGTAGTAAATCCGTTTGGCAGCCAGAGAAGCACACATAGCACCTGGCCTGTGTTTGTGTGGATGTACAACCTTCCCCCCTGGTTGTGCATGAAGAGGAAGTACATTCACATGAGTATGCTAATTGAAGGGCCGAAACAACCAGGGAACGACATCAATCTGTATCTGGGGCTGCTGAAAGAGGAGCTTGACACGCTGTGGAAAACGCCAGCCAATACGTGGGACGCCGCAGAGAAAGAATATTTCCCTATGAGAGCCGCACTGCTCACGACGGTGCACGACTATCTCGGTTACGGATATGTCGCGGGGCAGGTAGTCCACGGATTTTCTGGATGCGTAAGGTGCATGGATGACACAACGTATCGCCAGCTAGATAGAGATCCCGGGTCTTCGAAAACCGTGTTCATGGGACATCGAAGGTGGCTTCGCGACGATGACCCGTGGAGGAAACGCAAGGATCTGTTCGATGGTGAAACCGAACCCCGAAAACGCCCGTGTACGAGGAGCGGCGAGGAAATAGACAAGCTGTTGAAAAATTGGAAAGACTGCCCACTGCCGGGAAAGAAGCAAAAGGCGCCAGAGCCGGGAAAGAAGCGAAAGGCGCCAGAGCCGCTGCTGAAGGTATGGAAAACGAGGTCTGTTTTCTGGGACTTGCCGTACTGGAAGATCCACCGTGTGCCTCATAGCCTTGATGTCATGCATATCATGAAGAACGTGTGCGAGAGTCTGCTTGGTACCCTGCTCAACATGCCAGAGAGGACCAAAGATGGGCCGAAAGCAAGGGCAGACTTGAAATCAATGGGCATCAGGCAGGAGCTTCACGCTATATATGATGATGATGATGATGGTGATGATGATGATGATGATGAGGCGAAGCAGGACACAGAAAGTCATCGCAAAGGCAAAAAGGCCAAGAAGACCGGAAATGACTACCCTCCCGCGTGCTTCACTCTAAGTCAGGAGGAGATCGAGCAGTTTTTCACCTGCCTCCTAGGAGTAAAACTTCCTTACGGTTACGCGGGGAAGATAAGCAGATACCTAGACCCAGCGAAGCAGAAGTTCAGCGGGATGAAGTCTCACGACTGTCACGTGCTGATGACGCAGATACTTCCAGTTGCAATCCGTGGGATCATGGACGCGCACGTCCGTGAAACGCTATTTGGCCTATGCAACTTCTTCGACGTCATCTCTCGGAAGTCGATTGGCGTGAGGCAACTCAGAAGGCTACAGGAAGAGATCGTGGTGATACTATGCGAGCTTGAGATGTACTTCCCGCCCGCATTCTTCGACGTTATGGTGCATCTGCTGGTCCATATAGTGGAGGATATCATCCAACTCGGGCCGACGTTCCTGCACAGCATGATGCCGTTCGAAAGGATGAATGGTGTCATCAAAGGATAGGTTCGCAACATGTCACGTCCAGAAGGAAGCATAGCCAGGGGCTTTCTGACCGAAGAGTGCATCTCCTACTGCATGAATTATCTAGGCATCGAGAACCCCGTTGGTCTGCCCGTCAACAGGCACCTCGGCAGGCTCGCTGGATGGGGTCACGGTGAGGGTCGCCGCGAAATGCATGTCGACTTCGAGGGTCGACTCGCCGACTTTGAAAGAGCAAACCTAGTCGCGCTACAACACATAGACGTGGTCGATCCTTGGGTGGTAGAGCACAAAACCTTTATTAAAAAGACGTACAATGACCGAGGCCAACAGAGGACGGACGGAGATACACTCAAAGAGCACAACTCATGTTTCACGCGTTGGTTCAAGCATAAGCTTCTGTCGTACCCTTTACATGAGGATTCTTCCGCGGAAGAACAACTCATATTCGCCTTGTCACAGGGCGCCGAGCACAACCTGATGACCTATGAGGCGTATGATATCAACGGCTACACATTCTACACCGATGCCAAGGACATGAAGAGCGATGGTTATCAGAACTCCGAGGTAACGATGGAATCCTACACCGGTAACAACAAGGACAGATACTACGGAAGGATCGAGGAGATCTGGGAGCTGAGCTACGCTGGAGAGAAGGTCCCGATGTTCCGTGTCAGATGGGCCAAGAACGTCATAAAAGAAGACCGGTATTTCACCACCATGGTTATACCCGAAGCCAAATCCAAGACCGCGGGCGCAAACGTCACCGCGAAAAATGAGCCATGGGTACTGGCTTCCCAAGTGGACCAATGCTTCTTCATTACCGACCCGCCAAAGCCCAGTCGTGTTGTTGTGAGGAGAGGCAAAAGGAAGATCATCGGAATGGATGGAGTAGCCAATGAGCAAGACTTCGACAAGTACGGCGACCCAAGGATCGAACATGACGACGATGATGAAGTAGCAGCATACACCACAAGAAGAAGCAGGACCACCCTACCTAAAGGACGTCTGTTCCACAGAAGAACTCCATTTGCGAAAAAGAAGGGCAAGAAGATTGTGAACAGATAGCTAGCTAAGATCGATTGTATTTAAATCGTAGCCTTCATTTCTCGATTGTATTTCATGGGTACTTTTTGAACTATCATGAATATTTTTAAATTTCATGGACACTCGATCTCGATCCCCCTCCATCTCGATCGCTATCCCACCTCGCCAGATCCGGCCCCCCTCGCCGCCGAGCACCCTCCCAGTCCACCGGCCGCCGCCGCCGACCCCCCGCACCCTCGATTCCCCTACTCAACCGCCGCCGCCGACCCCCCGCACCCCGCGCACCGTCTTATAAAAAAAATTAGTATCAAACAGCTTTTTAAATGCTACTGTCTTATAAAAAAATATTACTGTTATTATTTAAACAAGTTTGAACATATTTAAACATAAATAAGTATCAAACAGCTTTTTAAATGCTAAAAAAATTTGTGGAGCCTGGGAGTCGAACCCAGGACCTCCTGGTGTGAGAACTGGCTGCTGACCAGTCGAGCTAGTAGAGTGGGCTTGACATAGATAGGTTCTGGTACTGCATAACCTGTGTATTCAGGAAACCCTAGAAATGTTATAGGTCTCCTGTTGGTAGGTAAAAATTATGCCATGGAGAATTACTCGATGATCTTTCTTTATGTACTTTACTAACTTAGAACCATTTAAATATTATTTAGGTCAAAAGTCTTCTGACAGTTCGTGCTGAAATAGAGACGCCAGTTAGTGCTGTTTCCATTAGGAGGATTCCAAGGTATATACCCCAATTCTATTTAAATATAAATTGGAAAAATCTCTTTCAAAATTTGGTACAATTGCTTGAATTTTTGGAGTACACGAATTATGGGCTAGTGATGATCATATGCACTAGTTACTAGTAGATGCTTCTCGACCCAATTTGAGCAGCAGAGCACTAGCACCAAGCTCTGGGTTTTGTTCGGTACACTCTGAGATGTAGATGCCTGAAAGATAAACATGTTGTTTGTCTACAAAAAAAACTTAATTACTATTATGGGCTAGTGATGATCATATGCACTAGTTACTAGTAGATGCTTTTTTATCCTCAGATTGGCGTCTAGTGTTCATAGAAATATATGATTATCTTTGTTGTATAAACTGACTGGCTGCCAAGTTACAACTTACTGGTGAAAGTTCATTTTTTTATCAGTGGCATATGAGTGGCAGAAAAGTGGCTAGCCTCGTCTGCATATATGAGCATATAGATCAACAAAAAATAAACCCATTCGGCAAGAACATTTATGCACCTATTTACTAGAAGAATGAATAAATGAATGTCAGGGCTAGAGATCATTACTGTTTGTTATCCAGGAAATACAAAAGTTTGGATTGTTGAATGCATTCTGAATTCTAGCTATACAAAAGTTTTTTCCTTCTGAAATGTGTTTTTCTTCTTCTTCCTGTTTTGAGTAGTTTGCGTAAGTTTTCTGAAATGATGATGTATTTTCTTAATTCAGCGAACCGTGAGATGGACTTAGAAGAAGAAACTGTCTCCTGATTGCAGTTGATTAATTAGTATATATGTTGTAGACTTGTAGCATACCTACCTCTATATGGTTTTATATTTCAACTTGATTTCTGAATATTCCAAACCACACGCGAAGTCCTTTCTTACAAGAAGAAGTTTCTCTTCATAATAGTGAACAAAACTACTGTCAATCAGCTCAGTTCTAGTGCTGTTGGATTTTTTTTAATTGGCTTCTTGCAGTTTTGAAAATTCAGTTTATTCGGTTACTGAAAATTCAGTTAGGCACACAAATTTCAGAACTTTTGTGTGCCCTAGTACTTGGTGTTTGTAGAAAACCAGGAGTGTCAATGGGACTAGAATTCACTTGTTCTTATATGGGTTTGTAAAACTTGTTCATGTACTGAACTACTAATGCCTTGTGATGCTCTAAATTACTTGTGATGCCTCTGAATTACTTGTGATCACATTGAGAAAGACTTGTAAAGATGATGATCATCTTTAACAGAAAACAATTTGTGATGATTTTGCTAGTTTGCTGGGTTTTGTCTCCGACCATCGTGTCGTGATGATTTTGCAGGTACCCCGAGAGGCCCTTGAGTTTGCCGGAATGTCGATTAACTTCCGTTCCGGCAAATTCGGGTACTCCATATGTCCTATTTTCAGCAAAGGTCATGCTGAAATTTTCCGTGAATTTTAGCATGACTTTGCTAAAAATAGGACATATGGGGTACTTGTGACTAATGCATAGACCGGGGTATCTTAGTAGTTAATTAAGTAGGATCAAGTGCCCCGGCGTACTTGTGACTAATGCATGGCTTTTAGGGTGCCTCGGTGTCGATAAAAACCGAAATGATGAAAAGTTAGGCTTTTAGGGTGCCTTGGCGTCGAAAAACCCTCAATGATAAAAGCTTAGATTTTAGGATGCCTCGGTGTCGACAAACCCTAAATGATGAGACCATGATCTTGTTCCTTGACAATAACCAACTTTTTGACCAAACTTTGTTTCTATTTAGAGAGAAACATGGCCCACAACGATGAGGCCGGGGGTTCGGGCGGCAAGGCATTTTGGGAGCTGTCCCAGGAGATGGAGGAACAACCTCACTTGTATGAGGCCGCCGCCTTCCCCACCGATCCTGAGACCACGGATGGTGCCACCGAGGATGACCACACTGATGCCACCACTGATGGTGCCGCCGAGGATGCCACCACTGATGATGGCGGCGCATGCACAGATAGCAGCCAGCCGAAGAGGCAACGGAAGGACCGGCGCCCGATCGTGCTCCGCACCCTCAAGGAGGAAGTTACTGAAGTGGACTCCAACGGGAATCCAACGGAGCCCGAACGAATAGTCAAGGGGTACTCGCTTCAGCTCGGGTGCATTGTCCGGAGCACCGTCTCGATCAACACTGAGAACCTGAGGCATCCTGACCGAGGGAATTTGCGCAACCTCCTCTTCACGAAGCTGCACGAACGATACAAGTTCCCCGCTGAATTCGAAAACACAAGCCTCAAAGGGAATAAAGTGAACAATGCTGCCCTCACGAAGATGAGCAAGGCCCTGTCTACTTGGAAAAGCAATGTGAAGAGAATGATCGAGAAAGGTGAGAGTTATGAGAAGATCAAGGAGAAAAATCCTTCGATCACCGAAGATGACTACAACGACTTCAAGATCAATTGCTCGAGCACCGCAAGCTCCCAATCAAGTGAGTGGGGGAAACAAATGCGGGAGCTGAACATAGGGGAACACACACTCGGTCCCGGCGGTTACAGAGTGGCGGAGCCTATATGGGACAAGGAGGAGGCGGACCGTGCCGAGCAAGGCCTACCGCCCCTCTTCGATAAATACGGTGACAAGCAGACCCGGAACTTTGTCAGGGCCCGGTACAAGAAGGACCCGAAAACAAAGGAGCTTACCACGGATCCGAAGACCAGGCGGCTTGAGCTTGTTCTGGTAAGGAATACACCCCCGCGTAATTAGCTCCATATGGTTGCATTCTAATTAATGAAGCCGAATTTCTAAATGGTTCACATTCCTTCCGCAGGCGACTGAAAGCAGTAGCGCGGGGTCGACTCAGAGCAACCCTTGGGACACCACTCTAAATAGCGGGTTGAATATAATGAAGAACAAGGATAAGCTCAGTAAGCCGACGTCAGCTGGTCGTGTGGCCGGCAAAGGCTTGTCGACAAAATGGGGGTCATACTATACCGCTGGTGTGCGGAAGGAGAAAAAGACCAGCTCGGAAAGCCAGGCGCGAGAGGTTCAAGAACTCAAGGCACAGGTGGCGCGGATTCCGGAGATTGTCCAAGAGCAAGTGGAACAACGACTCGGAGCGACGATCACCGCCCTTGTGCCTACCTTGATCTCGGGGTTGAGTGCGTGGATTGCAGGCGGCCAACAGGGGCCGCCCCCGATTCCTAGCTTCACGGCCAGCAACTCGCATAATGCGATGGCGGGGCCATTGGTGCCTCCGGCGGAGGCGGCATTGGTGTCTCCGACGCCGGCACGGGAGCTTAATGCACCCGGGTGTACGCCGGCCGGCACCTCTGCAGCAAGCGGCCCCTCCGTCAACTGCACGCCCGCCGTTGGCGGTGCCTCTACATTAGCCGAGCTCGACGCCATCATCACGGTAACTAATTAAGCCTCTCTCGGCCGAGGACTTCATCTCCTTGCCTTTGACTGGGCATCCCTGACTCCCTACATGTTTTCGCAGGGCGCCGCCGACGTTCCGTGCACTCTCCTCCACTTCGTGAACAACGAGTTGGTCGATGTCGCCAAGGGCAAAATCGTTCAACCGGGCAACGCCTTGTTCCACGGTACCCAGATGCCACCCAACTTGTTTAGGGTTCAACTGGTTCGGGTGCTGCCAGGCTGCAACGACTTGTTACCTCCGAATCGACCCGTCGGGGCCGACGATGATGACGTGATGACCCTCAGCGCCTGCCTGAGCTGGCCCCTGCTTTGGCCGAAGAGCCAGATTCGTTTGGTGGCGGGGGACACCACCCCAAAGACAACGCCGCCAGTCGTGCCGGTGCCAAGTCGGCCCCATGGCAAGACCGCCGTAACGGTGCCGGACATCCCTATGCCACTGGATCCAAACATGCATATGGCACAGTATCAGAATGACGACGACGACTATGATACATTTGGCAACGTCGATCAGTACTTTGCCGAGCATGGGTACGATGGCGACTTCATGGGGCCTCCTTCTCAAGAACCAAACCCAACAAAAGACGTATGCGATCTAGCTCGTACCGCGGAGAAGCCAAGTTGCAACAGGCGCCGTCTGGCGTTCAGCTCTCAGGAGACGCCTCCAGCTGCCGACTTCGCCGAGCCTCAGATAGGCGAGGTGCGAAATATTATCAGCCCCAACACACTCAAGAAGGCGGTCTGTGAGCAAAACTCGGTCCCATTACAGGAGAAGAAGAAGGCACGCAAAAGAAAGACTAAGAAGGGTGCGAGCCAGCCGGCACCGAGTACGATCCGTGCTCAGGACGGGCCACCTTCACCGCAGGATATCTCGAGGAGGGTGCATGTGGCGGGTAGGGCGATGCTACCGACAAATATGCTCAATGCTGCAACCGGTGCTATGCGGAGTCTGCATGACAGTGTTCTTTCTTTGGAGAAGCAGCGTCTCAGGGAGAAGGATGTGGCATACCCGGTTTTCGCGGCCAAGGTGCGAGAGGGCAAGGGCTTTGTGGATAACTCCATCGGGCGTACGATCGTCCTGCGTTTTGATGACATCCACGCTATGTTGAACCTTTATCCGCTGCACTACACCTTCGTTCGGCTATTTTCGCTGAGTATGGAGATGCGGATCATTCGCGACAAGACCCCGGACATCGTGATAGTCGACCCCTTCTACATGCGTGCCAAGATCTTGGGCAGCGCTGGGGACCGGCAAGTCGCGAGTTCTTACCTCGAAGGCGTCATTCTGGCAAACCAAGATAAGGATAACTTCCTCGTGCCTTACTTTCCCGAGTAAGTCCTCCCCTCAACCGGCCCGTAACATATGAATTTTTACATTTCGATCGTTTTTCTTTTAACATTCCGTGTTTTCTGCAGTGACACACGTTGCACGCTCATCCTCCTAAGCCCCAAATATTCCATGGCCACGTATTTCGACCCGGACCGTCAGTCGAACGTAGACTACACAAATGTCAAGAAGGTTCTTGATGATGTTCTCCCCGGCTACGCCAAATCTGGAGGCACCTTCACCAGGCCTATTCGTAAGTACGGCAAGCACGTGTTCTCCCACAATACGACGTTCTGCTGCGTCAAGCAGCCGCCTGGCGGTCAGAAGGGTGTCTACTACGCCATCCATCACATGCGGGCGATCGTACGGGACCATCATCAACTTCTGCTACCGAGTAAACTCCAAGATTGGGCCGCGAGCGTGTCGGCAATCCAGGACGCGGACCTCCGACAAGAATTCTTTCGCATCCAGTCGGAGTTTGCGGAAATCATCCATCAAGATGTCCTTCGTACCTCGGGGCAGTTCTACCTCAGAAATCAACCGTCCAACAGTGACATCGACAGAATGCTACAAATGCAGGATGACAACGCCCGTTCTTTCATGACTCCCACGATAGACGGCGGCTTCATCCACGCTCCGGTCCCTTGAGTCGAGTTGTCTAGTTCTGAAACATCGATTGGCTCATGTTGTAATTAAACTTTAATGAACTTGTAGTATGTCTCTTTGGTTTCGAGAGTCGTTCAACTTAGATGTAATCGATGCTATTAATGTCTTGCTTTTCTCTTCCGATCGTTCTATTGCATACTTATATATTGCTTATGTATTGTCTGTGAATTGGTACTAAAGTTTCGTTTGGCTAGTGCATAGCGATGCCGACGTATGTCGTGTACAAGGGTAAGGTTCCCGGAGTCTACGATGACTGGGAGGAGTGTCGGAGACAGGTTCACCGATTCAGCGGTAACAGTTACAAAGGGTACACCACTAGGGCCGAGGCCGAATCTAGATACGCCCGCTATCTAGCGGGAGAGGGGAGGGAGCGTTGGAGGAACCGGATGAAGACGAGTTTCATCGTGATGATGCTCATCGTGATGACCGCAGCTCTCTTCTATGTGATGGTAGTTTAGATGATCGATATCGACTTGTAATGCGAAGATAAACTCGCTACTCGCGGTCTCGAGACTTGTAATATAATGTTCTATCTTTGTTCGGTCTTTTCAATTCGGAGACTAATATGATGAATTGTATTCGGAGACTAATATGATGAATTGTATTCAAAGACTAATCTTCTATTGTATTTGATGAATCTATTGTTGATGTGTGCTGTCTATATTTTGTCAAATTATACATTTTGTAACCTGTGCAAAAAACAGAAAATAAAAAAATAAAAAAAAACTAATATTCATACTAATGGCGCATCACATGACAGTGCGCCATTAGTATGACAGTGCATACTAATGGCGCATCACCGGGTAGTGCGCCATTAGTATGTTGTGGTTACTAATGGCGCATCCAGAGGTGGTGCGCCATTAGTATGCCAAAGCACCTGGGTATACATGCCCCCTAGGAGGCATACTAATGGCGCACCCTTGCATATACTAATGGCGCACCAGGTGGTGCGCCATTAGTAAAAATTACTAATGGCGTGCTATCAATGGCGCACCAGTGATGCGCCATTAATGGCCATATTTGGTGCGCCATTAGTAGTGGTATTTCTAGTAGTGCCACGCTATTGCTCCCCGGCAACGGCACCAGAAAAGAGCTTGATAATCCCCAAGTGCAAGGAATCATCGTAGAACTTTCCAAAGGTGGAAGTGATAAGTATGGAGTGTCGAACCCACAAGGAGCTAAAGGTAAGATCAATATTCTCTCAAGCCCTATTGGCTACTGATACGACTCTACGTGCACCAAACGTTTACTTCCAACTAGAAACGAGAAATAGAACTACATTGTGGGTATGAAGTGGATAACCTTGTAAGATATCCGAGAGCTAAAATATAAAAGTAGGTGCTGTTATCATAAAGTTAGAATATATTACTAAATAATATAAATAGCGAGTGTGGAATAATGGTGTATCGGTGTGTGGAATTGTCCTAGGCAATTGTTAACAAGACCGGTAATCACTATTGCAGTTTCATATGAGGGAGAGGCATAAGCTAACATACTTTCTATACTTGGATCATATGCACTTATGATTGGAACTCTAGCAAGCATCTGCAACTACTAAAGATCATTAAGGTAAAACCCAACCATAGCATTAAAGCATCAAGTCCTCTTTATTCCCATACGCAACAATCCCTCTTACTCGGGTTTGTGTTTCAGTCACTCACCAACCCACTATAAGTGAATCATGAACGTATTGCAACACCCTACAGCGGGAATCCCTCACGCTTGCGCGACACGGAGGGCACCATAGGACAGCACCAAAGTAAAACATACAACTCATACCAATCTAGATCATCAATCAACCCAAGGACAAAAGATAACTACTCAGAACATCATAGGATGGCAACACATCATTGGATCATAATATGTGGCATAAAGCACCATGTTCAAGTAGGGATTACAGCGGGGTGCGGGAGAGTGGACCGCGTAAAAGAGATGAGGATGATGATGATGAAGGTGATGTTGATGAAGACGATCACCGTGGCGATGATTCCCCTCCCGATGGCACTCCGGCGCCACCGGAAGAGAGGAGGAGAGGTTCTCCCCCTTATGCTTCCTCCTCCATGGCCTCCACCCTCTGGTCCTTGGCGTTCATGGTGATGATGGCCCCTCCGGGATACTCCTCCATGGCTACCGGTGATGATGGCCCCCTCCGGCAGGGTGCCAGAGAGGGCCTAGATTGATTTCTTGTGGCTACAGAGGCTTGCGGTGGCGGAACTCCCGATCTAGGTTAATTTTCCGAGGTTTCTGTATTTATAGGAATTTTTGGCGTCGGTCTCACGTCAAGGAGGTGCCCGAGCTGTCCACGAGGCAGGCCCACGCGCCCTGGGGGGTGGGCGCGCCCCCACCCTCGTAGGAAGCTCGGGACTCTTCTGGCCCAACTCCGATACTCCGTGGTCTTCTTTTGGTCCATAAAAAATCATCAAAAATTGGCCTGTCAATTGGACTCCGTTTGGTTTTCCTTTTTGCAAAACTCAAAAACCAGGAGAAAATAGAAACTGGCACTGGGCTCTAGGTTAATAGGTTAGTCCCAAAAATCATATAAAATATCATATAAATGCATATCAAACATCCTAGAAGGATAATATAAAAGCATGAATACTTCATAAATTATAGATACGTTGGAGACGTATCATGCACAAGCATGGAGATTTTAGTACTCTCCACATAAGCAAAATTCTTCTCATTCGGAATAGTGGGAGCAAACTCAACAAAATAACTATCATGTGAAGCATAATCCAATTGGAAATTAAAATCTTGATGATAAGTTTCATTGTTATCTTTATTAGCATACGTGTCATCACAATAATCATCATAAATGGGAGGCATGCTTTCATAATAAATTTTCTTATCAAAACTTGGGGGACTAAACATATCATCTTCATCAAACATAGCATCCCCAAGCTTGTGGCTTTGCATATCATTAGCATCATGGGTATTCAAAGAATTCATACTAACAGCACTGCAATCATGCTCATCATTCAAAGATTTAGTGCCAAACATTTTAATGCATTCTTCCTCTAGCAATTGAGCACAATTATCGGAATCCTTATTTTCACGGAAGACATTAAAAAGAGGAAGCATATGAGGCACCCTCAATTCCATTTTTTTGTAATTTTATTTTATAGACTGAACTAGTGATAAAACAAGAAACTAAAAGATTCGATTGCAAGATCTAAAGATATACCTTCAAGCACTCACCTCCTCGGCAATGGCGCCAGAAAAGAGCTTGATGTCTACTACACAACCTTCTTCTTGTAGACGTTATTGGGCCTTCAAGTGTAGAGGTTTGTAGGAGAGTAGCAAATTTCCCTCAAGTGGATGACCTAAGGTTTACCAATCTGTGGGAGGCGTAGGATGAAGATGGTCTCTCTCAAACAACCCTGCAACCAAATAACAAAGAGTCTCTTGTGTCCCCAACACACCCAATACAATGGTAAATTGTAAAGGTGCATCAGTTCGGCGAAGAGATGATGATACAAGTGCAATATGGATGATAGATATAGGTTTTTGTAATCTGAAAATATAAAAACAGCAAGGTAACCAATGATAAAAGTGAGCGTAAATGGTATTGCAATGCTAGGAAACAAGGCCTAGGGTTTATACTTTCACTAGTGCAAATTCTCTTAACAATAATAACATAATTGGATCATATAACTATCCCTCAACCTGCAACAAAGAGTCACTCCAAAGTCACTAATAGCGGAGAACAAAAGAAGAGATTATTGTAGGGTACGAAACCACCTCAAAGTTATCCCTTCTGATCGATCTATTCAAGAGTCCATAGTAAAATAACAGGAAGCTATTCTTTCCGTTCAATCTATCATAGAGTTCGTACTAGAATAACACCTTAAGACACAAAACAACCAAAACCCTAATGTCACCTAGATACTCCATTGTCACCTCAAGTATCTGTGGGTATGATTATACGATATGCATCACACAATCTCAGATTCATCTATTCAACCAACACAAAGAACTTCAAAGAGTGCCCCAAAGTTTCTACCGGAGAGTCAAGACGAAAATGTGTGCCAACCCCTATGCATAAGTTCATTGAACCCGCAAGTTGATCACCAAAACATACATCAAGTAGATCACATGAATATCCCATTGTCACCACAGATAAGCACGCCAAGACATACATCAAGTGTTCTCAAATCCTTAAAGACTCAATCCGACAAGACAACTTCAAATGCAAAACTCAATCCATTACAAGAGAGTAGAGGGGAGAAACATCATAAGATCCAACTATAATAGAAAAGCTCGCGATATATCAAGATTGTGCCAAATCAAGAACATGAGAGAGAGAGAGAGAGAGATCAAACACATAGCTACCGGTACACACCCTCAGCCCCGAGGGTGAACTACTCCCCCCTCGTAATGGAGAGCGTCGGGATGATGAAGATGACCACCAGAGAGGGATTCCCCCCTCCGGCAGGGTGCCGGAACGGGTCTAGATTGGTTTTCGATGGCTTTGGAGGTTTGCGGCGGCGGAACTCCCGATCTCGGTTTCTTTCTGGAAGTTTGGGTATATATGAGAGGTATTGGCGTCGGAAACAAGTCAGGGGGGGTCTCCGGGCTGTCCACGAGGCAGGGGGTGCGCGCACCCCCTACCCTTGTGGGCAACCCGGGACTCTTCTGGTCCATCTTCGATGCTCCGTGGGCTTCTTCTGGTCCAAATATGATCTCCGTCAAATTTCAGGTCAATTGGACTCCGTCTGGTTTTTCTTTTCTGCGATACTCAAAAACAAGGAAAAAATAGAAACTGGCACTGGGCTCTGGGTTAATAGGTTAGTCCCAAAAATCATATAAAATAGCATATAAATGCATAAAACATCCTAGATGGATAATATAATAGCATAGAACAATCAAAAATTATAGATACGTTGGAGACATATCACCCAAATTTTTTTGTCCATCCCCAAATCTGGCCGGGCGTTTCCCCTCCATCATCCAAACCCGCCGGGGCAAGGCGACCACCATGGAGGACCACACCAAGGTGCTCGCGGTCTCACCACGGCCATCACCACGCTCACGACCAAGATCGACGCCATCCAGCCGGTTGTACTTGAGCTGCAAGGCTAGAAGCCCTTCGTCGAGCGATCCATGGAGCAGCTGCGACAGGAGGTCGGCAGCATCCGTACCCAGCTCAGCGAGAAGGCCCGAATGGTGGACAAGGCCAAGGAATCGGCGATGCCATAGGTTCGTCTTGCGGATCTACCGCCCCTGCTTCCTCTAATGGCGGACGCGCCGCGGCCACAGCATTGCGTCGCACCAGATCACGGGCCACGGAGCCACGGCGTCGCAACAGATCTTCGGGGGAAATCGTCGGAGGAGACCCATACCCCACGATTGCCTTCGACCACTGGTACATACGACTCCTACCATCAAGGGGAGCACTCGTTCTCAGGGGACCGAGGATATCATCGCCGACCACCACCACCGCGTCTCGATTTTCCCCTGTTCGACGGGACTAGCCCGAAGGCTTGGCGTCTCAAATGTGAGGCGTACTTTCGAGTGTGCACGATTAGTCCGGATGCATGCGACAACTGTGCGGCCATGTACTTCACAGAGCACTCACCTGGCTCCAATCATCTCAAGCTGTCAAGCACACCTTCATTACCCAGGCTGGGACGAGTTTGCCACGGCCATTTGCACTCAATTTGGTCGGGAAGAGTTTCAAAACCTTCTCCGTCAGTTTAATAGGCTTATAAACAGGAACGGTAGCTGAATATGCTGAGCACTTGACGCAAATTATGCACCAACTGTTAGCTCATCACACTTCTTGGGATCCCGCTTTCTTTGTTTCACGAGGGCTTTCATTTCGCACGTGTACACCGCGCCGGCCATCCCTCCTCCGGATCCTCCTTCGTCCATTGGCCCCATCTTAATCCGTCCTATGGCATCTGCCGTGACACCACCATGACAATATATCTCCAATGCGATCGATCCATCCATCGTGTGCACGATCATATCCGGCTGTGCGTACGTCTGGCTAATTTGTTTATGTGCCGCGCTAGCTGCTAGCGTGTGGTTGCACAAATCAACGCGGCTACGTGTTGCTTCCCCACAGCGGCCCAGCCGGCTTAGCATGTGCGTGCTTTTTTTTTTCTCGAATATACATGAGTGTGCATATCATATATTAAATAAGAAGAGCAAAGCATGCCTTCACAGTTACATTACACGCTTGTACGGCCTTACAGCCCGTACCCACTCTACTCAAACGCCCACAAGCCTACTCCTCCCTTCACATCCACCGATGTAACCCACCATAGGAACCCTTCTAGCATGTGCGTGCTTGATTTGGTGCTAAAAAAAGTGCGTGCTTGATTCGTAATTGCCTCGCGAGACACCGACCGGAACAGGCCAATTTGGTGGTACGTAATTAATCTCGTGGGGCATTTAAAAAAGCATTTTCTGTCGACCACGATCATGTCTGTGTAGTGGACAGGTAATATGTGTTAGGATTAATTAATTAGTTTAATTAATGGAAATCCCTGCTTAGCAAAACCGATGTGCGGTTCCTCTCCCGATGGGTCACGTCCTATTCTAATGGACGCGTTCTTTCGATCCATCGCTTGTAAAGTTCGCACCTGTGCGACCCGTCCCTTCCAAGGATATAAATATGTACATCATCGACATTCATCATTAGTGACTGATTACTGTTCATTTGCACTGATTCTTTACACGTTATCAGCACTTTTATCAGCACTTCTCTCTAGCGAGAGCGACAGGCCACACATAGGAACTCGCCGGAGAAGAAAAACAGTGAGGATACTGTCCCTTGCCTCCCTTCTCCTTGGCCTTCTCTGGGAAGAAGGTCGCCGCCATTTCCTTGCCTAGCAGCGCCGCCGGTTCGTCCGCCATCGATGGGGGGCACCGCCAGCAGTTTCTGGCCTCGGCATTAACCGCCGCCAGAACTTCGCTGGAGGATGCCGCCATCACGTGGCCGCTGGACGACGCCGTCACACCACGCCGGTGAACCGCCTGACCACGCTGGCAGACAACCGCCAGGGTCTGGACCCAGGGCTGGTCGCCGGACCAAGTGCACCACCGCCGCTGAACACCGAGATGGGCATGCCAGAGCCTGCTGTTGCCGCTTCATCTGCACCACGGAGGTGCCGTGTGCAGGGAGATCTGTGCCCTGCTCGCTCCATTGGCATACGCCTGCCGTCCCCAACGCCAGCAGAGGAGGAGGAGCGGGAGATCGTCATTGACGTACCTGCACGTGGCTACAGCCCGGCTCCGACGCGCGTCGCCAGTGCCAGGGGCGACGGCCTCGTCTTTATCCCGACTCCAGGACGCGCCGTGGTCACCGCTGTCAGAGCAAGTGACACTCCGGGGCCGAGCAGCGCACCATGGGCATTTGGCCGCTCCCCTGCTCCTCCCGGCGAACGGGGCATCTTCCTCTTCGGGGCAGGAGGGACGCCCACCACGGACGTCGCTGGCACGAGCGGCGGCGCTGGTCCGCCCGACACCGGCGCGAGCCGCCGTCTTCTCTTCGGGCGCTCCGTCGTCGTCGTCGACCGTCGCCCTGGACGCCGTCAGGGCGCCTGGAACCCGGCGTCGCTCGGCCTCGCCAACGGACACCAGAATGGGGTGGACATCCCTGACTACACCCCCTCGTCGGACGAGGTGGAGGGCTTCATCCCTTCACCGCCGGCGGCTCGCCGGTGAGCGCACATCCGGCACGGTGGCCGGAACAGAGGAGGGTCGCGCCGCCTGGAAAGAGGATTGGGGGCGGTAGGGGAAACCCTAACCGTCACCCTCTTTTATCCGATGGTCAAAGCGGCGCCGGGCCTGTTGGGCCGAAAGGCCGGATGGGCGCAGGATGAAATTTACTATAGCAGTACTGTAGCAGTGGGCTGTGCTACTGGTTTGGGTCGATCTGTTTCGACCCAGGACCATTTTTTTCGTTTTTCTTTTTCTGTTTAGTTCTTTAACTAGCAGTTTGAAGTTGTGACTAGCTATTTAGTAATTCGTTTAAATTACAATATTGTATTGTTCAGTAATTAGTGAATATTACTGTATTGTACAATTACAATGTATGTCAACGTATATGTTCCGACAATTTGGCAATTGCTATATGTTGATCAATATACATACATTGCTTTATTTACAACACAATTAATTTACTATGAGAGTAAATTAATAAGCATGATGATTGCATGCAGGGTATGGCTGACATATCTAAAAAAGAGTTTGCTGAACTTGCCGTCGATGGTTCTAACTATTTGACATGGGCAATGGATGTCAAAATCAATTTGACGGCCAAGGGACTCAATTCCGCTATAACCACACATGCCCAAGGGACTGCATCCGTAACAGACATAATAAGGTATTCAGCGTTGCACTTCATTCGACATCATCTTCACCCTGACCTAAAGACAAAGTATCTGATGGAGGAGAGCCCTCTGACACTCCGGAACTCCTTAAAGGAGAGATATGATCAACAAAGGGCAGTGATGTTGCCTGAAGCACAACGGGAATGGGCACTACTCCGATTCCAAGACTTTAAGTCTGTAGCTGCATACAATTCTGTTGTTCATAAGATCAACTCCAAGTTGAGATTCTGTAATAGTGCAGTTTCTGATGCAGATCTTATTGAAAAGACGCTTTCTAATTTCCATCCTTCTATGAGGATACTTGCTGAACAGTATCGTCAGCAAAAGTATAAGAAGTATTCTGAGTTGATTTACTCGTTGCTTCAGGCAGAAAAGCATAATGAGATTCTTGAGAAGAACAATTTGGCTCGTCCAACAGGAACAATGCCTCTGCCTGAATCACACTTCAACTCTAAGAATACTCAAAAGTTCAATGGTTCCAAAAAGAACCGTAGGACATTCAATGGAAAATGGAAGCGTAATGAGATGCAGAATAAGTATGGCGTCCAAAAGGGAAAAGGTTCTTTCAAAAAGAATGAAAGGGCTAGCAACACTGGTTGCTTCAGGTGTGGTTGTAAGGAACATATTGCAAAGAAGTGTGACACTTCGAAGCATTTGGTGGAATTGTACCAACAGTCACTTGGAAAGAGCAAGAAGGCTCAGGGGAACCAGTATGAAGCACGCTTCACTGGAAATGAAGATGGTACCCCTACGGTTGATGGTTCTCGAGATGATTCTCTGAACATGGACAACCAGGAGCAGAATCAGCAAGTGGAAGATCCAATACTAGATGTGGATGACATGCTAGTGGAACTTGGTTCTACTGACATATATGGATACCAGATTTAGTCTCATTTGTCTAAGTATTCTAATGATGTTATTAGACATATTACATGTGTTGTAAAATAAGTTATGTCCTTAGACATAATGTGTTTGCTATGTCGTGTGACATAGGGCTTGTAATAAGTACAAGACATATATAGTTTGTAATGTATGTATTGATTCTATAAGAGTTTGATTATATACTGAACTTTGTTCTTTTACTCTATAGAACTTCAAGGAATAATACAATGGAGGAGCAAATGTGTTTAGTGGATAGTGGATCTACTAACATGATACTTAGGGAGATGAACTATTTCCAAACACTCAATAAGAGTAATGGAAGTGTCATGACAATTGCTGGTCGAGACACGGTAATTGTTGGTTATGGTCAAGCTACAATTACACTCCCTATGGGTACTAAATTGGTAATCCCGGATGCTCTACTGTATCCAGATTCTACTCATACCTTGCTGAGTTTTAAGGATATCCGCAAAAATGGTTTCCATGTGGAAACTAATGAAGAGAGTGGGGCTGAATGCCTACTCATAACTCAGCAAAACGGATTTCGAAAGGAAGTCCTTGAGAGTTTGCCTTCTCTATCTTCTGGGATGTATTATACATACATTAAACCAGAGACGCATTTGGCGTACAAGATAGTTTTTCAAAATCTTGATAAGTTCAAGATTTGGCATGGTCGCCTGGGTCATCCTGCTATTGCGATGATGAGAAAAATTATTGATGGTTTTGTTGGACACAACATAACGGATAGAAAGTTCCCAAAATCATCGGATTTTGTATGCACAGCATGTGCAACTGGGAAATTGATCGCAGGGCCATCTTATGTGAAATTAAAGGATGAGCCGCTTAATTTCCTTGAAAGCATTCAAGGAGATATTTGTGGTCCAATACAACCGTTATCTGGACCATTCAGATATTTCATGGTCCTAATTGATGCATCAATGAGATGGTCAAATGTGTGTCTACTGTCAACAAGGAACCATGCTTTTGCAAAGCTAATTGCTCAGATCATTAAATTGAGAGAAAATCATCCCGAGCATAGGATAAAAACCATCAGAATGGATAATGCTGCGGAATTTAGTTCACGAGAATTTAATGATTACTACCTAGCTTTGGGCATTTCTGTGGAGCACTCAGTACCTTATGTACATACCCAGAATGGTCTTGCGGTATCACTTATCAAGAGGATCAAGTTGATAGCAAGACCGCTCCTGCAGAATAGTAATCTTCCAGCTTCATGTTGGGGTCATACAGTTTTACATGCTGCAGAATTGATACAAATTCGACCAACTATATATCATACGGTCTCCCCGTTGCAGTTAGTACGTGGAAACCAGCCAAGTATTTCCCATCTGCAGCAATTCGGTTGCGCGGTATATGTACCAATCTCACCACCAGTAGCGTACAACAATGGGCCCTCATAGATGAATGGGGATCTATGTGGGGTACAATTCTCCGTCAATCATTAAGTACCTGGAACCCCTGACAGGGGATTTGTTTACAGCCCGGTACGCTGATTGCATTTTTGACGAGGACAATTTCCCAGCATTAGGGGGAGAGAATAACCATAAAGAATGCCGAGAAATAGATTGGGATGTGAAAGGCATCCAGTCCTTAGACCCACATACGAATGAGTCTGAACTGGATGTTCAGAAGATTATAAATTTGCAAAATATTGCAAATAATCTGCCAGATGCATTTACTGATTATAAAGTATCACAAAAATCAAATGTTCCCGCTATGAATGTGCCAGAGAGAGTGGATGTGACCCATAGATCTACTCAGCCACCCAAGAGGGGGAGGAATCTGGACACAAAGGACAAGGCTTTGCAGAAGCGTCCAAGGGGAATGAGGAATCCTCAAAAAGTAAATGCAAGTCAACAAAATGTTGATAGTCAACCTAGGGTTGAAGGACACCTAAAGGATGTTGGACATCCATAACCCAACACGAGTGTGCACACAAATTTTGGTGTTGGGACATCGGAAGACCTTGATCCAATTGTTGAGGGAAATCACGAAGGATCAAAAGGTATTGATGAGATATCCATTAATTATATTGATTCAGGAGAATCATACAATAGAAAGACTACGGTTGTCGACATTTATTTCGCCTCTAGAATTGCAGAAGGCCTTGATTTGGATCGAGAACCTAAGTCCATGGCAGAGTGCATGAAGCGCTCAGACTGGTCCAAATGGAAGGCAACAATTGAGGATGAATTGCGCTCGGTCATAAAAAGAGGGGTATTTACTGCTGTAATACCCACTCCTCAGCATGTGTTCCCTATGGGAGCAAAATGGGTTTTCGTTCGTAACAGGAACGAGAACAATGAGGTGGTGAGATATAAGGCGAGGCTTGTAGCACAGGGGTTCACGCAGAGACCCGGCATCGATTATGATGAAACATATTCTCCTGTTATGAGTGGAACAACATTCCGATATTTAATATCACCGGCAGTGAAAATGAATCTGTCAATCGAACTGATGGATGTTGTGACTGCATATTTATATGGGTCACTGGATTCGTATATTTATATGAAAGTTCCCAAGGGAATGAGGCTTCCAAATCCAAAGGCTAATCACAACATGTATTGCGTAAAGCTTCAGAAGTCATTATATGGCTTGAAGCAGTCGGGAAGAATGTGGTATAACCGACTGAGTATATTCCTTCTTCAGAAGGGTTACTCAAACAACAGTGATTGCCCATGTGTGTTTACTAAGAAATCTAAGAATGGATTTTGCATTATTTCTGTGTATGTGGATGATCTGAATATCATTGGGACTACACAAGAAATACATGAGGCAAGTAATCATCTTAAGATGGAGTTTGAGATGAAAGATCTGGGTAAGACTAAATTCTGTTTGGGCTTACAACTTGAACATCTTCCTTCAGGAATACTTGTTCATCAGTCTGCTTATATCCAAAAGATTCTTGAGAAATTTAATATGGATAAAGCATATCCATCGAAAATACCAATGGTTGTTAGATCTCTTGATAGAGATAAAGACCCATTAAGACCTAAGGGTGATGATGAAGAAGTATTAGGAGCTGAGTTTCCTTACCTCAGTGCTATTGGAGCACTAATGTATCTAGCAAACTGCACCAGGCCTGATATATCATTTGTAGTAAATTTATTGGCTAGATTCAGTGCATCACCAACAAAGAGGCATTGGGTTGGTGTGAAGAACATTTTTAGATATCTTCAAGGCACCAAAGATCTTGGTTTGTTCTATCGGAAAAATCAAGATAAGACCATGGTGGGATGTTGTGATGCTGGATACCTATCGGATCCCCATAATGCTAGATCACAGACTGGTTTTGTCTTCTTGAGTGGAGGTACGGCCTTTTCTTGGAAGTCGACAAAACAAACTCTGGTGGCTACATCCACGAATCATTCTGAAATTATTGCTTTGTTTGAAGCATCATGTGAATGTGCATGGCTTCGCAGAATGCTTAACTTTATTGAAAGTACAAGTGGGATTGGATCATTGGAATCACCCACTATTATCTATGAACATAATGCTGCATGTATTACACAGATGCAGACAGGTTATATAAAGAGTAATATTACAAAGCATATTTCTCCTAAGTTATTTTATCCCCATGAGTTACAAGAAACTGGGGAGATAAATATTTTGCAAACGATGTCATGTGATAATCTTGCTGATTTGTTTACAAAGTCATTACCAAGTTCTTTATTTGAGAAGTACATCAATGGAATTGGTATGAAACGACTTCGGGATTTGCAAAGTTCAGGGGGAGTGTCTCCGTGAATGATAATCTGTTTGTGATCCTCGGATCTTTAATATTGCACTCTTTTCCTTTATAAGTTTTCCTGGATGGTTTCTTATGAAGGTTTTTAATGAGGCAATAGTAATGCAGGCATTGTGATATGTCGGTTTCTCCTTATTTTCCCACTGGATTTTTGGAAGGAGTTTTTGATGGCATATTGTACATATCTCCTCATATTTTTCCTACAGGGTTTTTGGAGGACACTAATCGCGATGAAGATGATCAAGATGTTGATGATGATGTTTACAAGAATAATTGAAGCAGAGATTAGGGGAGTGTTAGGATTAATTAATTAGTTTAATTAAAGGAAATCCCTGCTTAGCAAAACCGATGTACGGTTCCTCTCCCGATGGGTCACGTCCTATTGTAACGGATGCATTCTTGCGATCCATCGCTTGTAAAGGTCGCGCCTGTGCGACCCGTCCCTTCCAGGGATATAAATATGTACATCATCGACATTCATCATTAGTGAATGATTATTGTTCATTTGCACTGAATCTTTACAATATGAAAGTTTACTTACCCTCTTTATGATTCTCACTTTATTTTTCCCCACAAAAAGAAATCCAACCCTACGATTATAACTTGTGATGAATACTGAATAACGCATGTTAGTTGGCAACTGGAATATACGGAACAGCGTACGGCAGCTGAGGCCTTGACGAATTCCCTGAGAAGCTAGCATGTGCAGTATCTTGATCAAGTACCACAAGCACTGCAACCTACGGTCGGTGTTCCGTTTGAATTAAGTAAGGTCGGTGGATGAATTCCAGTGGCAGGTTTCAGCAGAACACGAGGAGCAGGTTTTTTTTTTCTTTTCTTTTTGCCGGTGAAACGAGATTGTATTAATTAAGAAATAGTGTTACACTCGTTTTCACAGATATGACAAAGATCATCAGGCCCTGGCATGGAAGGTGTGGAAGGACACAAACGGGAAAATTTTCTATCAAACACACTACAACCTGCTTGTATTCACTCTATTTTGATTCTTTCTTATATTTTTTTCCAACCGGGCTCACACCCCTTTCCATTAATTTTGCAATCAACGGAAATACATCAGTCATTATCCAAGTCTTTTGTCATGCAACCAACTACCAACAGAAGAAAGCTAGACCGGAATGAGACAGTGCAAAAGGAGACTGAAAGGAGAGGAGCGAGTTGGCGCACCACCAGAAAACCCACTGCATGATGACCCTAGAGCGGACCATCCGCCGTGGGGCGAAAACTTGATGGCACTAACAACAACTGCCCAGCTAAGATGAGTTTAACGACAAGACTAACTAACAACAAGTTTTTGCCGCAGCAAAATACTACCAAAAGAAGCCAGATCCAGCGGGCATCAAACCCCAGTGGACGGCCAGACCAGAGAACACAGGCGGACTTCAGCTAGCCGATCTGAATCCCCTCATTGTCGCCGAGGAAGAGTCTGCCGCGGGGAAAGGATCGATCCGCGAGTGCAGCAGCCGCATGAGCCAACCTCTTCACACTAGTCTGGAACTGCACCTTGTCATCCTCTTTAAGCAAACCTGCCCAATATAGCATAAAAGAACATGCAGTGAAAACCGCCTCAAGAGGAGTGCGAGTAACATGTTTATCAAAAGTGACTTTATTACGAAGGTTCCAGATCCCCCAGCAAACTGCAGCGATAATCATCATATAAAAAGGTTCCCCTCCTGGGAAGAACCTATACAACCACGCCCAGCTTTGCCAAAGAGATCGAGGGCAGCAAGATGCCCCACCCGTCATTCCCAACACACCCCAAACAGTGCGGGCGAGCAGGCAAGCGAAGAATAAATGATTTGTTGTTTCAATATTGGTACAAAAGGAACAAGTAGGATCCCCAGGCCACCTCCTAGCTCGCATATTATCTCTATTGAGCACAACATTTTGAAAAAGTTGCCACAAGAAATTTTTGACTTTCAGTGGAATAGGGGCCTTCCACACCCACTTGTAATTAGGGCCAGATAGGTTCCTTTCTAGCCACTCGTAATCCGACTTAGTTGTAAATTTTCCTTTACCACTAAGCTTCCATGAGATAGTATCTGAGGAATTATTCAACGACACCTACCTGGCTTTCGCAACCATCCAAGCCCATTGATCACTCAGCTCACCAAACAACCTGCGTCTAAAACCCAGATTATAGTTGTTTTCCAGGAGGCAATAGTGCATTCTTGCTCTTGACAAATACTAAAAAGATCTGGGAAGCGCTCACATAGAGTAGTATCATCTACCCAAGGATCATGCCAAACTCTGGCTAGGTTCCCACTATTGATATTAACTTTTCTACCAGCCATATATGTGTCTTTGACTTTCATAATAGCTTTCCAACATGGTGAATCCGAAAAATGGCTCCGTATATCAGCAACGGTTTTGTTCCTAAAGTATCTGGCCATCACAATATGTTGCCATAGGCCATCGCCTGTTTCAAGCTTCCACCACCACTTGACAAGCAAACTGATGTTTTGCTTGTGAAGATCCTTAATCCCCAATCCCCCAATCTTTTTAGAACGACATATTCTATCCCACTTCACCATATGGTATCCATGTTTCTTATTTTTTTCCTCCAAAAGAATCGTCTGCGATGTTTATTCATTTTTTCAACAAAAGTTTTATTGAAAAGGAACATCGACATAAGATAAGATGGAATCCCATCCAAGCTGGATCCTAACAAAGTGAGCCTGGCTCCTGATGATGCAGCATAAGCAATCCAAGCATCCAATTTTTTAATCATCTTACCCTCCAGTAAATCCAGCTCTATGTTCTTAAGAGCAAAATATGTGACAGGGACACCCAAATATCTCATTGGCAGTATGCCCACTTGACAGTTAAACATGTTTGCATATATTTCATCAATCTCATTGTCCCCTCCTATAGTGAAAACCTCACTTTTGTCAAAATTGATTTTCAATCCTGACATGAGCTCAAAGAGATATAACAGAAGTTTGACATTGATAGCTTTATCAATATCATGTTCAAAACAAACCACCGTGTCATCCGCATATTGAAGGATACCCACTCCTCCTTCAATAAGATCAACAGCCAAACCCTTGATGAGACCATTTTTTTGTGCTGAGAGCACCATCTTTGTCAGGCATTCTGCCGCAATATTAAACAGAAAGGGGGAATGAGGGTCGCCTTGCCGCACCACTTTAGCACTTTGAATATAAGGGCCTATCTCAGCGTTGATCTTGACACTCACCGTGCCATTCTTAAGGATTTGAGATACCCACCCACACCACTTAGAATTAAACCCACGCTTTTCATGGCAATCCAGCAAAAAGTCCCAGTTAACTTTGCCGTAAGCTTTTTCAAAATCAAGCTTAAGGACCACCCCCACTTGTTTTTTGATATGAGTATAATGCAACACTTCTTGCAAGGAGAGAATACCATCAACAATATGTCTCCCTTTAATAAAGGCATTTTGCTGGATACTAAACAACTTATGGGTATATTTGCTCACTCTAATATCCATAGTTTTGGTGATAAGTTTATAGGGACAATGAAGCAAGCAAATGGGTCTATATTGCTAGATCTTCGCAGCATTCGCAGATTTGGGAAGAAGAGTTATAATGCCATAGTTAAGGCGTTGAACGTCCAACTTGCCTTCATAAAACCATTCAAAAAGACAGAAAAGATCCTGAGCCACCACCTCCCAGCAATGTTGATAGAACTCAACAGGGATGTCATCCGGCCCAGGAGCACGGTTGGATTTCATCTCAAAAAGAGCTTTTTTGATCTCCTCAAGAGAAAAAGGTCGAGTTAAGTCTTCGTTGTCAGCATGAGTAATTCTCTCCTCGCGAGACCATAATTCTGCATCGATATGACAAAGGTTACCTGGAGCCGGCCCGAAAAGGGTTCTATAATAATCTGTGGCATGAGAGAGCAAGTTTTTGGTCCCTTCTATAACCACAGACCCATATTTAAGGGATTTCATGGAGTTTTTCCTGCGACGCCCATTCGAAACTTTATGAAAGAAGTTAGTGTTATTATCTCCTTTCAGAAGCCACCTTTCGTTAGAAAACTGATGTCAATGAAGATCTTCTTCTGCATACATGTTATTGAGCTCTACTAGGATCTCGAGCTTCCTAGTATAAGCATCCCCGCATAGACCAGTGGCCTCCTCAATCTTTTCCAACTCCTGTAACTCCAGCTTGATAAGATTCTTCCTAATCTTATTATTCCCAAACACATTGGACCCTCAACCTTTGAAAAACTTCTTGCACCTCTTCAACTTAATGTTAAGAATATCAATGGGGTCGACAGAATATACTGGTCTTGACCAAATATCAGCCACCAAGGGGAGAAATTCAGGATTACTAAGCCAGGCATTATCAAACTTAAAGCACCTATTCCCTGGTGCTCTAGATGAGGCGACCCCACCATCCAATAAAAGGGGATTGTGGTCTGATAGTTCTTTCACCAGCTTACTCACCGAAACGAGGGGAAATAAGTCTTCCCAATCAGGAGACATCAGCACTCTATCTAATTTTTCAAGGGTTGGGTTTTCCTGTTTATTGGACCACGTATAGCATCCCCCAGTCATGTGGATCTCCCTTAAACCAAGCAGGTGGATAACAGAGTTAAATACCTCTGAAAAATGACAAAGGGGTGTTTTTTTGTTTTTCTCACCATTGTGGCGAATAATATTGAAGTCCCCCCCCCCACCAAATAAGGTCTATTAATACCATGACATAAGGAAGATAATTCTGCTATGAACTCAGGCTTATGCTCGTCATGAGCAGC
Organism: Triticum dicoccoides; assembly: GCF_002162155.2. NCBI lineage: Eukaryota > Viridiplantae > Streptophyta > Magnoliopsida > Poales > Poaceae > Triticum > Triticum dicoccoides. The sequence continues at coordinate 5,724,586 of NC_041385.1, read as the reverse complement.
ACCATATACTATAAGGAGAGACCAATCATCTTGTTTTTATCAAACAAGTCCATTTGCAGGATATATTTGCCCTGTTTAGATCCCAGGACATCAAATTTGTCTTTATTGAGACCACAAAGAATACCCCCCGACTTTCCCCTCGAGGGAATCCATTCCCAATGGAATTTTGTATAAGGATCTATCTTCCTAAAAAAGGAATGGTTATAAGATTTCTTCATAGTTTCTTGCAGACCAACAAAATCTACCTCATTGGCACAAATCATATCTGTGAGGTAGGTAGACATGCCCTTCTTACCTTCCCCCCTACAATTCCAAAAGATACCTTTCATTTATATCGTCCAGGTTTATTTTTTGCTCTGGGGGGTCTGCTAGGGTCCATAGCATCCGTGCCCACTCCCACTTTCATTTGACTTCTAGTCATGGGTCTAGCAGATCTTATCGGGGATACAATCACCCCTGATCGTCTGCGTTTTTCTCTCTTTTTCCTTTGTTTTGATTGAACCAGGATAAATGGCTCCCCCTCAACTCTGTTCTCATCATCCCAGGTTAGAGATAGAGGGATATCATTACCCAGACCGTCATTAATAGTGATATTAGTTTTTTTACATTATTGTTCTTATCATTTAACAGATTTCTAGACTGTTCTAGCTCTCGAAGAACATCTATAGTTGAGAAATCATCATCTGGGATATTAACCCCCATAAGAGCAGCACGTAAAACAATGGCATTATCGGACAAAGCATAAAATTGGTTTTTAGAGCTGGGCATTTTCATACCTTCAGAGTCATGTTTCTTCCTGTTGATAGCCATTTCCTCCACTCTTCCCAATTTTTGCATTTGCCTGCATGGAGCTTTTCCTTCATGGACCATAGAGTCATGGATAGGGGACCCTGATGGGGATTCAACAGTATAGGTGCTGCAATTCTCTCCTTCTTCTGTGGAACCCTCTTCAAGGGGAACAATATGAGGCAAGGAGGGCCAAACCACATAGTCCGACAAGGAAGGAAAGATATTCCCATGAGTATTTTCATCATGACACAAGTATAATGGTGAGGGAGGGATAGGAGTAATGGCCCCCCATGCACCTTTCAGACTGTTGTTCTCAGAAGTGGGAGACCCACCCGTTTTCTCCACCTCCAGCACCTCGAGATTTTTCTCATAGGATCTATTGCCAGTCTGAGAACCACAGTTAATATTCACTCCATCTTCATGCTCTCTTGTCATGGTCTCTGTCAGTAGTTCAGTGTGATTTCCCTCATCACTTTCCTCCTCTTCTTCACTTTCAGCAACAGCAGCAAGTCGCTGTGATCTTTTTTCATAGTTCTGGGAAGAGTAGTTACCAACCATAAATGCACTAGTTTCTCCTTTCCTTCTTAGGAAAAGATGGGGATGCACTACTGTCAACAGCAATGGAGGATTGGCTCTTATCGGCCCCTACTGTCACAGATTTTTCCACTTCATAAAAGAAGTCATAATACTGCTCTCCCAGCATCCCTTCGGCCGAGGGGGGTATTTTCTTCACCTCCATGCATCCAAGCAAAATTCTAGCATATTCAGGTTTATGAATTGTGGCCTCATCCACTTCCAATGTTATCCCCACCAACCCTCCAACATATGCAATATGTTCAGCACATCTTTTTTCAATGGGAATGTTACGAACTTTCACCCAAGCCTTTTCCATAATGCCTTTGGCCCCTATCGAAGCAGACCAAGGGGTTATGCATACCACAACATCCCCCTCCTTCAGAGGCATAGGCTTCACATAGCAGCAGGCTCTCTCCACTTCGCAAGCCTTGGGAAAGCGCATGACAAACTAAGTAGGGCTAATGGAGCGAGCCGTACAACGCCATTTTTTCTTTCCAGGTTTCCGGGCAAAGATGGCATTAAACTCTTGTTCTATCTCTTTAACTGAAGCATATCCTTCCACAACAGTAATAACCACATTGTTCGTTTTCGCAACACTTTGTTTAGATGCACACATGTCAGGGATATAGAAAAAGCCTGGTCCCGGAGATTGAAACCCGCACATAGATGGAACACACTCCCAGGGCCTCAAAGTTTGACATAATTGAGCCATGTGACCTAACTTGTTGCATTTTTCGCACCGAATGGTAGGACAGCGAGGAGCGAAATGACCTGAGAGGTTGCAGTTGATGCAGAGTTCGCCGGTGGTCGACGTTGGTGCAGATGGTGGGGGTGGCAGCGCCGTCTTGGTAGTCACCACCGTCTCCTTGGTCGCCCCGCTCATCGCACGCGCAGCCGCCTCCCATCTGTCCCCAGCCGCACCTCCTCCAGATCTCGACCCCCCCCGGGCGCCGCCGGCGGTGGATCTGGCCTCTGCCACTCACTTCCTCCAGATCTCGACCCCCCAGACGCCGCCGGTGGTGGATCTGGCCGCTGCCAAACCATATTGCGGGTTTGATTCGGCAGCGGCGCCTTGCGCCCTCCGTTGAAGCCGCCGCGCGCCGCGTTGTCGCGCCATCCTCCAGATCTTCCCCCTCCTCGATCTCCCATCGCTGCGCTCGGCGCACCACCCGCCCGCTCCGCCGCAACTTGGGCGAAGGAGCGACCGTCACCGTCAACTTTGCCGCGCCACCAGCCGAAGAATTCGCGTGTGGAATGGATGGGAAGGCAAACCCTAGCTCTCCCCCACAGGTGCCTGAAAAGCAGAGCGAGGTGTGCGTCTCGTGCTCTCGCTGCGGTAGGTGGGGGAGGAGATATGGTTCCCCCTGCCTCGCAAGCTCTAGAAACCTCCACGCCCTGGGCGCGGCTGGGGCCCTCCTGGCAGTCGGTGTTCTCGTGCTGCCCCTCCGCCATTGGCGGGCGGTGGGTGGGGCTCGGATCCGCCCCATCACGGTTCGGCACGCTCGCCCGGTGCAACGCACCCCTCCCGTGAACCGCGCCTCGCACCGGACCGTGTGCCGCAGCTGCAGACGCTGGCCACATCGCCGGTAACCGATCCCTGATCTTCGCGAAGTGACACGGCAACGAGATGACGTCACCAATGTCGATATGCTCCCGCGCGCGCAGGAATCAAGCATCGACCGTGATCCCGCGCCCATCGACCAGGACGATCTGAAGAGCATCTCGCCGCAGCACCAGCACGCCGTCGTGGAACGAGAGAGTGCGCGTCTGAAAATCGGCGGCGAAGGAAACGCGCCATCGCACGTCGGGCATGTCGCGAGTCGCCATCCCGTCCATGATTATATTATATGGTCAGACGAGAGCTTAAATGGATATGTTACACATAACGTACTCTGTGACAGTACTTGGTCTGCTAATCTAATGTCAATCATTAACCATTTATCCGTACAAGCTGCGAAAGAAGAAAAAATTGCGTATTTGTTTGTGTACACATATAGCAGAAGACACCGATCACATATACAATACGGGGATTTATATTAAGATCTGCAAATGTGCAGACGATTGGCCCTTATAGATTTAAAAAGCTCGTGCACTCCATGCGAAGCAGCTGCAGAAGCTGTTTTTATTTTATTTTTTATTTTAGAAAAGAGAGCAGAAGCTGATATGATAATGACTCCCCGGTAGAGAATAAGATCGAGGTGATGAGCAATGAAAATCGCGTGTAGCATCACGGAGCTGACTGTGCTCGATATCACTCCTTGTCCCTTCTCGGCGCCGAGAGAGTGCTCGTGTGCAGTGAGTCGCTCAACTGTCCGATCCGACCTGACCTGGCGCCGCATGTGAAATTGACATCTCTGCATATACACTACCCAAGTGCCCAATGATCAGTGATCGGTTGCGTGCTTTCTTCGAATCTCTTATCCCCATGGGTTAGGTTGGTTAGCAACCGAAATGGGCGAGAGGAAAATGTGTGCAATTAGCTACTCACTCTGATCCATAAAAGGTGTCATCGGCTACTAAGTACAAAATAGATGACATTTTTTTTTATGAATCGGAGGAAGTAAATTCAACGGACTTTTTTACTGCAATACTATATTGATGTGTCACTTCGACGCAATTAAAGTATAGTTCAATTTTTATTAGTTAAAATTTACCCTATAATTGCCAATAAGATCAAAATTAAATAATTTCATCAGAAGATGACCTGATTGCTAGATAATTCCTTCTCGGTGTAGATTATCATGCGATTCACCAGACGGCTTCTATTGGACCGGGATTGATAACTTGCACATTAGCCCATTAACGCTGAGAGCTCAAAACAACATGCATAAAAATTGAATTGATATTTGTGATGTTTGGCGGCGCTTTTCTTTTATAACCACTAAGCAGACCAACAAAAGAAATTTAAAATGAATTAGCAGTGTAAATCACCATTAAAATAACTAAAATTGGATATAGAAGTACTGATGCTAACCTTGGCTAAATGAAGCACATATGCCCGTGCGTTACAACGGGAGGGTTATAACTATGTTTAAAAAAATTGGAATTATGTTAAACCACCACACATGTTGCGCTATGGAGTAAGTAAATGCTAGCTGTCATGAATTAGGATTGCCCGAGTAACAAACTGGATCGTAGGAGAAGAGTCGCTAATGACGAAAATGCTTCATCAAGGTGGTTCTTGGAGATGGGACTCATGGAACATGACAGCAGTTGCTAGAGAAAGATAGTCTGACGTTCCTCCAACACCATGTTGAGAACTCACCCGATGGCAAGCCAAGCAGCAATTCGGGTTGCTAATGTTATGGGCATCGTCGTCGCGGCTAAAGGAGACCATGTGAGGGAGGAGTTTGGACATAGGCGCACAAGGAGGGGTTAATATTATAGGTGTTGGTACACAAACAATTCAGTCCATGCACTTAAGATTTACGGTCCCGGAAGAAATTTAGCACACCAAAAGCAATGCATTATCTGAAAATAGCTTCGCTAAAAATTAGTTCCTTTTGAGACCTAAGGAAGACACCCAATAAAAAATACAATAAATACATGATTGATGCACCTTTCAGATTATTGTTTGTCATCCCAGAAAATTTGCCGGTTTAGATGTCATGCATGCAACGGGGGGTACGCAAAGGCAGGATACAATCCCGTTTAAATGTCAAATGCATAGAGCGGGGTGTATGCCCTTGTATAGCCTCATTTAATCCCACAAATTGTTCCGATTAATATCCATGCATGCCCACAAGTTATACTACTCTTGTTTCACACCCTTATTCCTTAGGCTGGTTGTAATGGGGAGTATCATATACTAGTATCATGCATATGATACTAGTGTATGATACTACCTCCCTAATGCATAGTATCATATATTAGTATCATGTAGTACTCTATTTATTGTCATGCATGACACAAAGTAGTATAGCATTTAATATGATACGGTATCATAATATGATACTACACCCTCTCTTTCTTCATTTAATGCTATGACACCTCATCAAAATTGCCTAGTTGGCATGCATGATACTAGCTATGATACTAGCATTACAACCAGCCTTATTCAGCCCACAATTGACTCACCTTTAATTCACGTTTAATGTCATGCAGCCTTCTATAGCCTCTTTTAATCCCAGAAATTATTCCAATTAATATCCATGCATGCTCGTGATTAAAGGCAGCCCACAATTCCTGCATTTAAAGTCATTCACAGCGAGGCACCTCCTCCATCCTGGTTAATTCCCGATTTCTCTTGTTGCCTCGCGAACGTATAAGAATTGGTATAGAATTTGATGTAAGAAGCCGATGTGGGATTTTATTAAATTATAGAACATGTGCGTCCTTCATCCATCATATATTTTTCCAAAGCTTTCCATTGAAAACACAAATTGATGCTTAGCCTAGCTGGCAACTGCAGCGACTCCTACTACATGATGATGTCCCGAGTTCGATTCTCCACCTTGTCTACTAACTTTTTCCTTGTTTTGCTGTAGTAGGCCCACTTGCGCGCCTGATGGCCCATAACAGTAGCGCGCAGCAACTACCTGGCCCAGTACGCGAATGTTTTTCGTTTACATAGCATATAAGAAAATTAGTACCACCTTGGATTTTGAAAATTCTCAAAAATATAATATGGGTGAACGGATGAAAAATTTGGAGAAACGCACCTTGCTTTATTAGTAGGTACTCCATTGAAAACACAAATTGATGCTTAGCCTAGCTGGCAACTGCAGCAACTCCTATTACATGATGATGTCCTGAGTTCGATTCTCCATCTTGTCTACTAACTTTTTCCTTGTTTTGCTGTAGTAGGCCCACTTGCGCGCCTGATGGCCCATAACAGTAGCGCGCAGCAACTACCTGGCCCAGTACGCGAATGTTTTTCGTTTACATAGCATATAAGAAAATTAGTACCACCTTGGATTTTGAAAATTCTCAAAAATATAATATGGGTGAACAGATGAAAAATTTGGAGAAACGCACCTTGCTTTATTAGTAAGGTATAGAGGTATAGATATAGTACTGAAAAGGTAGTTTAGTCGACCGTGACTTGTGTAAGAAACTCAGATGTCGGGCTGGCAGGGAAGATAGCAGCCTCATGGGCATATAGAATGGGGCACTTGGGATTTAAAACTGTGCAACGTAAGCCTATGAACGTGCATGTCTTTTTTGGAGTGCATTTTTGTTGTATCACTTCCTAGTTCGTACCGTGCATTGCGTCGATTTTTTTTTCTTCTCTTTGTTAAGCGGATTAGTTGTAGACTCGTGGTAGCTGAAGACTGGAGTCGTTTTTTTTTTTTTGAGGGATTGAAGATTGGAGTCGGTTTTTTTTAAGAAATGAAGATTGGGGTCGTTGGACGACATCTGTGCATACTCCCTCCGTTCCATAATGTAGTGCCTATAGATTTTTTTATGAAGTCAAACTTTACAAACTTTGACCAAATTTATAGAGAAAATTATTTATATATACAATGTCAAATATATAAAATATGAAAATACATCTTACGATGAATCTAATAATATATGTTTAGCATCTAAATGTAAATGTTTTTCTCCATAAACTTGGTCAAAATTTGTAAGGTTTGACTTTTCTAAAAATCTATAGGCATTACATTATGGAACGGAGGGAGTACTAGGCAAAAGTATGGATGGGCTGCTCTTTTTTTCAGTTGGAAGTTATGAGCTCATTTTCCTGTTGGAAGGCAAGCACACTACCAAAGCTCAATGAATCGGCAAGATTTCATTGCAAAAGGGCAGCCCATAGCCTAGTAAGATAGGACTAAGCGGCCAGGAAGCCACCTACAAGGAAAGCGCTCGATGTATTTGCGGAGAGTCGCCGAGCCCGAGGAGGCGCTCTCCGTACTAGATCGCCGTTCCAAGGAGGGGAGAAAGATGCCACCTCCAGGTGAGATGTTTAACCTAGGTAGTGCTAATTCGACTGCAGTGCAGACTATCGTATTTCACCATTGGCTTACTGAATCGGCTGTTTTTTAACACTTAACCAAGTGATTCGTATTTTCAGTAATGCTTACCTGTTTGGTTTAAGCTCGAGAAGCAGTTGCCCAAATCTGTCATAGTGAGCGTATTATACCACAATTCTTGTTGCTGTTGCTTGTGCCAACTTCCTTAGTTAGTGCTCGTTTGAGATATTTGATTATAGAATTGCATGGCTATAGGTTCAGTTGTGCTGTCGATTGCATCAAATAAATTCATACACTGCCGGCAGAGGTAACAGCCTCAACGCCGCGGCCATCCCTGCGCTACATCGTCCCATCCCACGATTACAGTTGCGGCCGCTAACAACCAACTAACAGAAAGCTAACTTGATCCATGCCTGAACAAGCTCACGGCACGGACCTGCTTATTCTTAACTGAAGAAGAAAACTACAGCTAAACAGCTAACAGAAAACACAGGCGACAGGGTTAAGTTCAACGTTTTTACAGGTGACTTTGAACTGAACAAACGAGATTAAAAGGCAGGTAAATTAAGGTGACAAACACGTACGTATTCATGGTTATGCCGCATGGATGGTTGGTTGTGGTTGCCTCTTCACAGATGGCTTCTTGTTGTGCCTAATCGCTTCCTCTTTCCAAGCTTGCACTTCTGACTCCCGCATAGAGTGGTGGAGGATCACCTCCTTGAGATTCTCAAGATACGATACGCCTTCCACGCCAACCCTGGTTTCCAGCTGAAGGAAACAGCAAGCTCTTCCCAGACGAGGCTCTGGAATAACTGGATCTGGGCAAAGTAGGTCAAGTATGGCCAGAGACTTCATGGATCCTTGTTCGATTTGCACTTGTGGGAGCCTTGTTGGGGCTTCGAAGCACAGTCGCTTCAGGCTTGGGAATCCACCACTCTTCACAACGAAGCTGCTGCCCCGAAACCCATCCCCATCTTCTTCTGCTAGCTTGAGATATTCCAAGCAAGGTAAGTTTTGCAGTGCAGATAAGTCCTCAATGCTCAAACCAGTTGAGATAAGTAGCAGCCTATTTAGACCGGACAGCTCCTTTAAGGTCGGAGTAGCAGGTAATCTGTCCAGCTGCCCCCGTAGTTTGATAGATGTAATTGCACAGGGAGCCTCTAGGAAATTTATGAACTCTTTAGCCAAGTCACTTGAATCAATTGATAGAATCTGGAGAGCTTTGCGACCGGTGAAGCACTCCTTAAGCGGCAAGGGCGAAATGCTACCTGGATTCATCCGACTATTGCAGCTGTTGGTGGAATCTGATGTTGCTTGGTAGATCTTAACCTTGCTCAGTTTTCTGGCATGAAGTATAATGTTTTCAAAACTTTTGTTTGCCTCAGTAACCACGACTCGAGCCAGAGTCTGCAATTTGCTTTGCTTTGATATTTCTTCGGTGATTCCATGGGGTAGCTCAAACTTGCCAAACAGGTGAGCTAACAGTGGTAGCCTGATGACCTCAATGGGCACGACTTGCACCGATGTGTCTCGAATATCCAGTGTTTCCAAATGCACTAGGTGCTTTATTTTTTGGTGAAGATGGTCAACATCAGTGTTCCTCAGGCTGAGATACTTGAGAAACCGCTGCTTGCTTATGGCTTTGAGAACAGTATCATTGTTTACCCCTTGGCAACCTTCAAGATCCAGAACTCGCAGTAACTCGCAGGCTTGGAGGTCAAGAAGAGGGCTTCCGAAGATTGTTAGTGACCTCATAACAGATAAATCAATACCCCTCGCACTACACACAACATCATCAACTCCTTCCTTGGTGCTATCCTGAACAGAGAGTCGGCGGACACGAACATCGGTGATAGTACCATTGCTGGACAGGAGCTCATCCTTGTCAACTAGAGCAACAAATTTCTTTGAGACGGCCTTGTGGATGATGAACTCGAGCATTATGTTGTGAACCCTGCACCTGGCAACCCTAGCATTTTTTATCTCTACTGGCTCAACGATACACCGCTCAATGAAGGCCGGTAGACAACTTCTGACACCTTCTTCATCACTGACAGTGCCATGTGCAGCGAACTCTTCACTCATCCATCTTCTAAGAAGAACCTTGCTTCTAATTGGGCGGCCTCTGGGGAACACGCTGGCATAAAGCAAGCAGCTCTGGTGGGCATAGTCTGGAAGGTTGTTGTAGCACTGGAGAAGCGCTCTATTGATTTTCAGGAACTCGGCATCCTGTCCTTTTAGTATCTTGTCTCCGAGCGTGCAGGCAGCACTTTTGCAGTGCTCTGTTGTGAGTCCTCCTGCCACTTGACTCTCGGTTCGTCGTCGTCGACGCAAATAATTAGCTACGCTGATAGGCGCCAGAGGTAAGCCTCCACATTTGGTGATGATGCCTTGTGAAGCCCGCTCTAGGGCTGGCGTCCGATTCTCTTTACCAACCGATTCCCAGAATACTACTTCTGACTCATCTTTGTCCAAACATTGCATTGTATACACATGACTGCTTGTGGTCACAATTATTCTGCTACTGTGGCCATCTTTAGGGAATTCACGTTTTATAGCCTGACACACTTCTAGACGGTCCACATCGTCAATAACAACAAAGTACCTGGTTCACAAAGCACAACGTAAACATTACTCTTTGAAACAACCATTTTCTTTATTAAATCAGGAAAAACCTGTATGTGTGTGTGT
>NC_041385.1:5679970-5714340 GCF_002162155.2 Triticum dicoccoides | reverse complement strand
ATGAAAATTATGAAAATCATTTTCTTTATCATCCTTGGAAACATACCTGGAGGCACCATTACTTTCAGCATAAAGGGAACCAAAATTGGTACCTCTAGAATCTAGATAGTGCTAAATTAATTTTAGTATCTAGGTATCAAACCTGGTACCTTTCTAAGGACAATTAAAATCCTCATATATGAAATAGTCATGGTAGATTTAATCGGAAATTAAAACTTAACACAAATGACACATCCATTTGTGCATCATAGTATCATTTGCAGAAATAGATGTTTACTTAAAAACACCACCCCCAACCCAGGAGAAACCATGCTTGCAGAAACGTATAATCATCGTCATACCAGCGGAAGAAAAAAGACTAATCAGCTGACAGTCCTCATACCGCGGTTGCCTAATCACAAGTTCAAAACTTTGAATTGCACATCAAGATATTTTTTTCATATTTTATTTTAATTAAAGTAGCCAAATATATATCTTGCACAATTGTGTGGCCGTACTTCAGTATATGTCATCTTACTACAAAATTTGGTTTTGAATAAAAGTGCAAACAGAGTTACTCAATTCTAATGTCTACTATTAAATATATTATTTAAGTCTCACTAAATATTAATATATATGGTTATAATAAAATACTAAGAAAAATATAAGCCATTCTCTTGTTTGTAAAACTTTACTGATTCATGGGAGAGAATACACGATATAGTTTTTAAGAAGGACGTTGATAACGCCGACACGTGTGGCATATTAGACATCCGCCTACACACTGTGTGTGGCGTGAGCAGGAGGCAGCCCACATGCATTGTGTGGGGGCGAACATTAGAATTGCCCACACGTGTTGGCGCAACTACTTCGTGCCACACCCTAACAAGTACTACTCATCTTCACCCCGTGCGTGTGGCACAAAGCAAAAATGCCCACACGTCCTGGCACAACTACGTTAGGTACCCGTGGGATGACGATTTAGTTGCCATCCGAGTTGGCAGATATAGTTATATGGGATGACAAATATAGATGTAAAAACATGGCAACTCTATCTGTTTTGATTAATTGTAATTGCCATGTTTAATTTATGATAGTTGCGGCGTGTAATCAAACGATAGGTGCCGTGTGTGATTAATACTTGCCACATATGATCAAACAGTAATTGCCATGTGTGGTTACCTAGTTACCATGTGTGGTCCAAGCATAATTGTCATGTATGGTTAATCATAGTTGCCATGTGTGTTTATCTGGTTGCCACATATGCGCAACTGCAGTTGCCGTCCAGCAACGAATCATAGTTGCCATGTGTGTTTACCTAGTTGCCATGTACGCATAACTGCAGTTATCATCCAACAACGTACGAGTGTCGTATGGGCGAAAAGCAGTTCGCCCACACGCATATGGACTAGGTGGTGACTGTGTGGGCAGAAACTAGTTCGCCCACACAGCGCAGCTGGCAAACCGCATGCTGCGGGGCGTGTGGGCAAACTCTCACATGCCCACACACCAGGCTCGTCCTACGTGGCACGTGAACTGCCTCAATGTATCAAGATTCGTGCAAACTTAAGTGAACGGTGATGCAGGCGTATGGGCGAGTTGCAAGATTACCACACGTATGAACATTAGTATTTTCGTTTAAGAAACAGATTGCCGGAGGCACCAGCAATGCTGATCCCGATGGATCCCCTTGAAATTCGATCGGGGGCTAATCGTTCAATAGCTACGTGAAGTCACAAACAAGAGGTGAGACGATGAGTTTATCCATGTTTGAGCCACCTTTTAGGTGTAATACCCTACACCCCGCTCTTTGTGTATGAATGATTGTATGGAAGATTACAACGAGAGACCGAGTCTACTAGCAATTCAAGATCGAGACCTTTTTTAGGGCCCAGTTCTCCTGTTATAGACTCGGAGCACTACAATGGCCGTATGGTAAAAAGCGGGCCGGGTGATACTGTTGCTCACGTGTCAAAACTGATAGCCGACAAAGTTGATCAACTGGGGGATGGAACCTACCCAGGATTCCGGCATCATCATTTGTACTCCCTCCGTTCCTAAATATAAGTCTTTTTAGAGATTCCATTATGAACCACATACGGATGTATATAAATGTATTTTAAAGTATAGATTCACTCATTTTGTTCTGTATGTAGTTCATAGCGGAATTTCTATAAAGACTTAGGACCTGTTTGGTTCCAACAAGTCACCTGACTTATAAGTCAGGTGACTTAAAACCAGTGACTTATAAGTCACACCCGTTTGGTTGTCACCCGACTTATAAGTTACCTTTCCACACCAATCAACATCATGCAGGTGGTGGGACCCATGCAAAAGGGGGTGACTTATAAGTTTTAAGTTGGGGTGGAGCAACTTATGACTTATAAGTTGGGGTGACTTATAAGTTGGGCTGTTTGGCAAAATAATCACTTTTTGCACTTTTCGACTTATAAGTTGGTGACTTATTTGAAACCAAACAGGGCCTTATATTTAGAGATTTTTTATGATGCATCATACTACCGAATTTAAGGAATAGTATTAAATTGATCCAACGGCTGATATTGTTCGCCTCATACATTGATTTGAGGATAGCTTGGTAATTTGCTAATCTTCGTCTCTGCTTAGACTCTCGCCGGCACGTGATCTGTTTAGGGCCTCCGATCGATCAATCGAGCAGGGAAGCAGAATTAATCGATTGCCGCTGTACGCCCTCATCTCCGGCCTCTGTGTCAGTCCCAAGTTAAGCTGCCGCACGTGACAAGCACAAGCAGGCCCGCTCATCCTGTTGTGCCGCCACCGAAGGTAGAGGAAGCGGACGGCGACACCAGCCGCTGCTCGCCATCCCGTCTCCATCAACACCAACAAATTAGATACTTGGAATTCGGGACTGGAGCTTGCCATGCAAAACTGTAGCATTACGAAAAACTACTCACCCAACCACACTGCGTACCAATTTAGCTCGTGATGCTTCGGCGTCAATTCTAAATCCAACCTGAAGCAAGCTAGTAGCACCGTCACAACTGTGAACTAATTATGAGAAATGGAAGCGGCACTAACTAGCACCATGTTCTCCACCTCTGCAATGGCGCCGTGCTCGGCAGCGCGACCGAAGGAGAGCAACGTGTTCTCCTGCTCCCTCCCGTCCAGGCCCGTGCTGCCGTGCACCCTGCAGCCCACCCACCGTGTCATCCCCAACCTGCTGCGGCCCAACACCACCCTGCCAACGGCAAGAATGGCAGCACCGGCAGCCTCCCTCTCACCGCCCCTCGGGCTCGGGGTGTGGACTATCCATATCCAGCAGAAGCAGCAGCGGGATCTACAGCAATGAACTGCCAAAAGTGCCCCTGGCATCTGAATATATTACCAGAATTATGGTGTAGTATTGCTATATCTGGACCGTTGAACCACAAAAATAAACGGCTTAAAATATTTTGATGTACTGTAAAAGGTCTCCAACACTTGGCTCCTCGAGTGGGAGCCACGTTCCATCGAGTGCTCGGAGGACAACCCTCGGGTTGATGCGAGGCTCCCCTTATCAAGCCGGACAGCCCCGGTGCTCAAGGCAGGTGCACGTGCACATGCCCTTTGACTCGCCATGTCCTTGGTGACGCAGTGTCAAGTTCACCCCATGTCGGCAGTTTAGGGGGTCCTGTTCACCGTGTCGCTGACAGTAGCCCCCGCCCGGGTCATCCGGTGAAGATCCTGAAGGGGATGAAACTAGGAATGAGGCCGACTTTTAATGGGCCAACAACGACGCCGACTCACTCTGTGCGTGGTTCAAGGGAACCGCTCCGACTTCTGCGTGTAGCGGGGGAACGTGCTTTGAAGATTCTGGCCCAGTACGCACGCGCTTTGAGGAAACCACTCTGACTTCTGTGCGTCGTGGGGAGGCGCGCTCTACCACCAACGCCCCTCAGCCTCGCTTCTTGTGAGTCATTCCCATAGACTTGATTTCTCCCTACGCCTTTTAGCCGTCTCTTCCAACGTGAGTCCCTTCACTTTCTTTCTTCAAGCTTTGCATGCCATACCGCCACCATGACGAGATGCCAGCAGCGCAGGGCAACGCTCCTCCCTCATCCACCTCAGCCGGCAACGCGGACCTCCCGAAGTATCGCCCCCTCAACGAAGAGGGCATAGACAAGGTGCGGAAGATGCTAGTCCTGAGGGCCATGAAGGAGTGGCGATGGCAAGGCCGGCAACATATCCGTCGGAGCCGAGGCCGGAGGAGACGATAATCTTCACCAGCTTCATAGTGGCGATACTGGTGCTGACGGTGTACCAGATCTATCTGGTCCATCTCTCCCCGTGCTCCGCGGGAGTGATGCTGTCGGTAGCGTTTTTTTGCTATTTTTTGTGTTGCGGTTTGCAGGGAAGAGAAAGGGCTTAGACCAGATCAAGGCCGCCACGAGCTGCAACTTTCCGCATAAAGGACAGGCTTGGGGACGAGTACATCCCGCAGGACACGAAGAACAAGTGGGACGACTGGCGCAACCAATGGTGCTACATCATCATTGACCTGCACAAGTAGCTACTGCTCCTTTCTGGGCCAGCGTAGGCGAACAAGTGGACGGCAGGGGGAGCTGCTGCTGGAAGGCATCAACCAGCTGCGGCTAGTGCTCGCAAGGTCGCGTAGCTGTAAGATGATGGTCTGACAGCGACGATGGTTGGCACCGCTGCAGGAGACGGGGCACCCGGCCTGGATGTAAACCAGCGACGTAGACATCAGCCGGACGCATGTCGGTCTAGCGAGGAACCTCAGCCCAAGCGAGCCGCTGCCCAGCCCAGGTCTTGCGCTCTGCAAGAATCCACAGTGCAACGCGATCCGTCAACCCTCCATGAGTTCGACTCCAGGGGGATCAGATCGACTGACGGGGCTAGGGCGACGGGTGCGGTGACAACCCCGGCCCGGAGCCAGCGATGCCCACGAGGGCCCACTGCGTTGACTTCGGGAACCCACTCCATTTGTGAGGACAACTTGGATCTGAAGGGCAAGGCGACATGGAACCCCTCCCCTCCTCCCTCGCCGCCATCACCGCCGCATAGCCGACAGGCAACGGCGACAACCTAGCTTTAGGCAGCCGCTCTAGGCAAGGGAGCTCCTAGGCTCCGCCACTTAGGGACCCAAAGGAGCCGAGGTTGGACGCCTCCAAGTGCATGCCCATGAGCGAGAAAAAGAAGGAGGTGTCTACGAAGACGAACCCGGGCTACGAGATCCTGACCGCCCGCTAGCGGTATGAGAGGCCCACGGCGTCGGAAGTCAGCCAACTCTTCTTTTGTATTGTTTGTTAAGTACTCCCTCCGTTCCTAAATATTTGTCTTTCTAGAGATTTTAAATAATAACTACATACAGAGCAAAATGAATGAATCTATACTCTAAAATATGTCTATATACATCCGCACGTGGCATCCATTTGGAATCTTTAAAAAGACAAATATTTAGGAACGGAGGGAGTAGTGTGCTTGTGGTCTAACATGAGCTCGGGGATTTTTTATTTATTATATTTAGGGCACTCACGGAAGCTTAGACTGTCCCGACCGCTGAGGATGCTCCAAGAGGGACGACTACTTCCCCTATCGTCCAGGAGATGGTGCCCGAGCGGAGCACGGTCGCGACGAAACTTCCGATAGAAGTAGTGGCCGTAGACACCCCATCGCCCGAGAGCTTTGTGGTACTCAGGGAGGCCCGAGCACCTACCCTTGGCCCTTTTATCCTTCCAGTGCTTGGGAACGACACTTAGCACCCCGAGTGGCACCCCGAGTGGGAGCCACATTTCTTCTGGTGCTCAGGGGCGGCCCCTGGGTTGATGCGGGGCTCCCCTTGTCAAGACGGGCAATCCCAGTGCTCGGGGCAGGCGCTCGTGCACATGCCCTTGACTCGCCACGTTTTTATTGGTGGCGCGGCATCAAGTTCGGCAGGGGACCCTATTTCTCATATCACTGACACTAATATTTCATCAATTTTTTGAGATTGGCTTCCAACAAATATGATATGTTGTCGTTAAACTTTTGGGTTGAACTGGCCAATTCATGCAACTTAATATGATATCAGAGGCAGAGGTGTCGAGCTCAGATTCGAATAAAATAAAATGATTGTAGTCTACTCTTATTTTCACTTTAAAACCTGATGGAGCCTACACGTGTGAGAGAGTATTGAAGTATAAGTGAATTGTCCATCTTTCACTATTAGCTTAAACTTTGGGATTGAACTGGTAAATTCGTGCAGCTTAATAGATGGGATTAAGGGACAGAAATTTATAGAGAAAACAACTTTAGTTTTTTTATGTGAGAGAGAAGCAGATACGTGTATAGTTTAGAGATAGCAATATTCTGTTCAGAGATTAGTTTCCAACAAATGTTGCATAAGGTGCGAAGCTACTTAAGGAAGTTGAGGCAGTGTTATGTGTGCTACGGGAGGGAGCAATTGGGCTACATGATTTAAAGGACATATCTATGTGGTGCAGAGGGGGAGGGACTAAAAGCAGGATGTCTTCGGGGATTATGTGAAGCAGATCTTAGGCTAGATTTTTCTCTTTTACTAGAATGCACCCATGGTCCAAACTATTTCGGAAGTCTCATCCTAGTTCCTCAAATTTAAGTGTACAGATATAGGTCTCCGATGTGTTGGGTGCAATAAGCCGCGGTGAACGAGTTCGACACACCGGGCGCATGTATGGGCGCGTGTCAGGTGTGCAGGGCGCGTCGGGTCCGCGGCGACTCGTGTGTGTGCGTGCGTGTAGGTGTGCGTGTGGTGCATGGGCGTGTCCGTGCAGGTGAACACCGCACGGGTGTGTGTGTAGACTAGGTCAGTGCGTGACCCGAGCGCAGAGGGAGCGCGTGATCGTTGAGGGCTCGGCGCAGGGCGCGCGCACGGAGCGCGTCGCGGGGCGTGCAGAACGGGCCATTCGGAGCGCGCGAGTGGGAAGGAGTGAGTGGGTCGTTGCCCAGCTTGGCCCGGGTATAAAGCTCGCGGGGGTGATCACTGTAATGGCATGGTGTGAGCTGAGTTTGTGCTCAGGAAGTGGCGTTCGTGCGCCGGAAAAATCCACCGTGTCACCGTGTCCATCTCCTTCCTCTGAACTTCTTCTTCTTCGGTGAGAGTTACGGCGACAGAGAGGGCGAGGAGGAGTGCAGCGAGGGACTGGCGGTTCCAACAGTTGGCATCAGAGCCACGTTCAGCTCAGGGCGCGCCGGCGATGTCGATCGTCCCGTACGCCGGCGGAGCGGCCGGATCGTTGCCGCAGTCGGTGCCGCAGCTCACCGGCGACAACTACACGGCGTGGGCCATCAAGGTCGAGGCCAACCTCGACGCGGCCGGGCTGTGGGAGGCGGTGGTCGTGCCGGAGGACGCGGCGGCGGCCGTGATCGCCAAGAAGGACAAGCCGGCGAGGGCGTGCCTGCTCGGCGCGCTCGCGGAGAACCTGCTGCTGCAGGTGGCGGCGAAGAAGACCTCCGTGGAGGTGTGGGCTGCCCTGAAGGCACGGTTCGTTGGCGCGGAGCGTGTGCGGGCGGCGCGGCTGGGCACCCTGCGGGGAGTTCGAGCTCCTGCGCATGGCGGACGCCGAGACGCTGGACGACTTCGCCGGCAGGCTCGGAGGGATGGCGGCGCGCTACGCGGCGTTGGGCTTGACCCTGGAGGATGCCGCTCTCGTCAAGAAGCTGCTCGACTCGATGCCGAACCGCCTGTACCCGGCGGTGGCCGGGATCGAGCAGTTCTGTGATGTCGACGCCATGGCGTTCGAGGACGCACTGGGGCGGCTGAAAGCATCCGACAAGCGTCTGCGGCGTCATGGGCAGGCAGACGGCGAGCGGGCGGACGGCGAGCAGCTCATGTACACCGCAGCTCAGTGGCGGGTGCGCGAGCGGCGTCGAGGCGGTGCGCGCGGAGAGGACGACGACGACGGGGCGCCCAGCGAGGCGTCGGGCTTCGGCGGCAACAGACGAGGCAGGTGCTACAAGTGCGGTGACCGTGGGCACTTTAAGCACGAGTGCCCGCAGTGGAAGAAGGCGCCGGCACCGGAGCGTGCTCTGCTGGTCGACGGCGACGTCGAGGACGGCGGGCTACTCTGAACCGCGGCTCAGGGCGCGAGTGTTGGGTGCAATAAGCCGCGGTGAAAGAGTTCGACACACCGGGCACGTGTATGGGCGCGTGTCAGGTGTGCAGGGCGCGTCGGGTCCGCGGCGACTCGTGTGTGTGCGTGCGTGTAGGTGTGCGTGTGGTTCATGGGCGTATCCGTGCAGGTGAACACCGCACGGGTGTGTGTGTACACTAGGTCAGTGCGTGATCCGAACGCAGAGGGAGCGCGTGATCGTTGAGGGCTCGGCGCAGGGCGCGCGCACGGAGCGCGTCGCGCGGCGTGCAGAGCGGGCCGATCGGAGCGCGCGAGTGGGCAGGAGTGAGTGGGTCGTTGCCCAGCTTGGCCCGGGTATAAAGCTCGCGGGGGTGATCACTGTAATGGCGTGGTGTGAGCTGAGTTTGTGCTCAGGAAGTGGCGTTCGTGCGCCGGAAAAATCCACCGTGTCACCGTGTCCATCTCCTTCCTCTGAACTTCTTCTTCTTCGGTGAGAGTTACGGCGACAGAGAGGGCGAGGAGGAGTGCAGCGAGGGACTGGCGGTTCCAACACGATGTATTTGAGCGGTTCACAGCTAACATGTCATATATTTCTGTTCGAGGAGGTTAGGTGGAAGGTTATGGACCCTAGGTAAATCACCTCAATATATATTGGGGTATCCAGATTGTTAACTCGAGAGTTTAGAGATCGGGACAAGACTTCAGGCATGGTTTAGCAACCGCAAGTGAACTCTTTTCATACTCCCTCCGTCCCAAAATTCTTGTCTTAGATTTGTCTAGATACGGATGTATCTAATACTAAAATGTGAATTGATACATCTGTATTTAGACAAATCTAAGACAAGAATTTTGGGATGAATGGAGTATTTATTAAAGAAATTCTAGCATATTTCTCTATTCTGTAGCCACAAGGTGAAAGGTCTGACATATCCTTTTATATTTAATAGATTTTTCAGTTTGCAAATTTCAGAAATGTCATGTTTCAAGCTGGAAAACTTTCTGTTGAAGTTTAAGTTCATTGAGTTGAAAAGTAAATTTCTCCTATTAAGATGGTGTTTCAAATTTACAGTTCAAGTCTCCCTCAGAAAAAAGAAATTTCAATCCAAAAACATGAGAGAGAGAGAGAGAGAGAGAGAGAGAGAGAGAGAGAGAGAGAGAGAGAGAGATACCTTTTGTCACTCAAGAAATTTCGAAGGCTTGTTTGCTCAGTATCGGAGATGCTCCCTTGTGCAGCTGTAGATGTAGGCTTAGCCGTCCTTTGTGCCTCTTTGAGAAGCTTGGTTAGAAGGTCCTCCAGATCGCGGCACTCGGATGCCACCACCCAAGCAACGCAATCGTATTGGGCACGACAGTCGTCATAGACCGCTGTTGCTAGACTTGTCTTCCCCACGCCACGGCAACCGACGATGGAGATCACCTTCAGCTCTTGCCCTTCGGATGCTGACAGCAACCCTTGCAGCTCACATCTGTGTTTGCAGATGCTCCTGAAGGTAGCCTCATGATCTAGATCTCGGCTATAAGGATTAAGAGGTGTGGCTGAAGGGCAGGACCATGTTGCAGCACTGTCTTTGCCCTGGCTGGATCCGGCATCAGGTTGCCAGGTGCGTACTTTCTGGATACTGTCCTTGAAATGGTCGATTGTTTGCACTATTTGAGGTCGGTGGTCCAGGCCAAATGCCGAGAGGAGAAGGCCAGATGCACCCGGAACCCACGTAAGATCTATGAAGTCCTCGATATCATTAGCCAACTCCTTCAGTATCACAACCTTGCTCTCATGTGTCGCCCCTTGGTTGTTCTCCTCATTGAACTTGATTTCGCTGATCACCATTTTCATATCCAGCTTGATGTCATTGAGGCCTCTTTTGACTGCACCTTTCATGGACTTATCTCTCGTGATCACATCAGCCACCTTGCTAAGCACAGAGTTGGCGAAGGTCACTGCTTGAATCACCTCTCCTCCTATCATTTCGGGAATGGACGCCAAGTGGTGGAGTCGATGAAGCGATGGACGAAGCTAGCGCCGTTGAAGTCGCTCGTTGGCGTCGCCGCAGCGGATCACCCGCCAGATATGATAGCCAAGCTCCGCCTTGGATGCCTCCCCGGTCCCACTGCTGGCTTGTCGTGGCCAATCGAGAAATGGAGATGACGAGAAGAGAGACTTTGGAGCAGCAGCAGCAAGCGCGCGTCGGCTTGGCCGGTGGAGATCTTTTGGTGGCCTAGATTGGTGCTGTGTGTGTGCGACTTGGAGAGAAAATGGGGGATGCGGTTGGGGAAAAGAGTCGGGGGAAGAGGGAGCAGGCAGATTTTAGCATTTGGCTCACGCTGTGAGTGAAGATGGGAATTTAACACCCGTGCTAAATTATTGGGGGAGAACATGAGGCGCTTTCGCACCTTTAGGAGCTCCGGTGCATTCGCGCAGGAAAAACTCTAAAGAATTACACGAAAATTTCAACAAAAATATAAATGAATAGAGCATGCAAATATATACTCCTATCATCATGCAAAATTTGAGCTAAAGCAATAATTTTAACTAGTCACAACCTGCAACTATTTGATGCTGATTTCTCTTTTTTTTCTCCTTGTACAAGTTCTTGCTTGTGCTCAAATTTTTGCTTGATGGTCCACGACTTTATGCTTTATCCATCTATACTTTTTTGTAATTTAACCGAGAAGAAACAATTTGACTAGCATAAACCAATGATTACATAAGACCTGTTATGTAATCATTGATTGCATAGCACTATTGACATCATGAATTTAACCGAGAAGAACAATTTGGCTAGTATTTGTAAGGTTTTTGGGCCCATATACTCTAAATCGGTTCAACTCTTTTCTTGTATAGTAAACTGTAGAAACTATTTGCCCTTTTTGAATGCATTAAATTGTTAAAAAAAACACTTGGTTAGACAGGCCTATAGCTAGCTGTTGAAGATGGATTTGGGTCTACAAATCTATCCACAATGGTAGCATTTATTATTTCATAATTTTGAAGTATAAACTACTCACTCCTTTCCGGTTTATAGGGCTTATCTCAAAAATTTCGGTGATTGTTCCCCATCACATGCTCAGATTTCAAGGTGCATTAATTCATTGCATGCAAGGATTATAAGAAACTTGACCAATGCATAACTTCATGCATGCATACATTGCAATTAATGCATTGGTAAACACAATTCTTTGAGGAAAACGAGCACATTCATTGAGTGCTTTTACAAATCATGAAAATTATTCCACCACTCATCATCTCATTTGGTTGATGAGATTTTTGAATTAAGACCTATAAACCGGAAATGAGCTAGAATGAGAGAATTGTATTGGCTTATTATTTTATCTATGCATTAATTAGCTTATAGTGGTTTGGTAGCACAGAGCACCACGTGAATTGCCCCGCTCTACACTCTTCACGATGTGAAATCCCAACGACAACGTCAAAGTCTCCCCGCATCTTTGCTTTTAACACCCACTTTTCGAGTGTCCACATTGACAGTACCTTTGTATTTTTTTCATCCCTACCAATTTCTCAATTGATTGGACGATATGAGTATCCACAACATTATCTTTGCTTTTTTTTGAGCGGTCATCATTTTTGCTTTTTTTTTTCAGTGCTCCTCTCACTTCTTAATTGATTGAACGATATAATGAGTAACCACAACTTCAAAGACATCATCTTTGCTTCTTTATTTTGAGCGGTCATAATGTCTTTTTTGTCCATCCCTCCCAGTTCTTAATAAATTGGACGATCTGATAAGTATCCACATAAAGACATCATCTTTGCTTTTTTTCTTTGAGCGGTCACCATCTTTCCTCTATATTTTTCCAAGCCCTCCCACTTGTTAATTGATTGGATGATTTGATGAGTATGCATAAAGTCATCATCTCTTGTTTTGAGCAGTCATCATCTTTGATGATTGGATGATTGAACGATCTGATGAGTATCATTTTTTGATTGAATTCCATTTTTACCGCGAATTTTAGTTTTGTGACACGAATTATCCCATTTACCAGGATTTCCTTAATCTTACCCAATTTAGTGAATTCTTTGCCACTTTTGACCCCATCTATTTATTTTTGTCCATTTTCTCCATATGACATGTTGGACCCACACGTCAGCCTCATGTGGAGTGACACATCTGATGACCCAGAAGTATAGGGGATCAATCATAGTCATGTTGATAAGTAAGAGTGTAGAACCCAACGAGGAGCAGAATGAAATGACAAGTGGTTTTCAGTACGGTATTCTCTGCAAGCACTGAAATTATAAGTAACGAGTAGTTTGATAGCAAAATAATTTGTGACGAGCAAGTAACGATAATGGTAACAAAAGTGCAGCAAGGTAGCCCAATCTTTTTGAGTAAAAGGACATGCCAAAACGATCTCTTATAATAAGCAAAGCGTTCTTGAGGGTACAGGGGAATTTCATCTAGTCACTTTCATCAGGTTAGTTTGATTTGTGTTCACTACTTTGATAATTTTATATGTGGGTGGATCGGTGCTTAGGTGCTGTTCTTACTTGAACAAACCTCCTACTTATGATTAACCCCCTCGCAAGCATCTGCAACTACGAGAAAAGTATTAACAATAAATTCTAACCATAGCATTAAACTTTTAGGTCCAATTCACTCCCTTACGAAATAGCGCATAAACTAGGGTTTAATCTTTTGTCACTCTCGCAACCCATCATCTAATTACTACTCCATAATGCATTCCCTTAGGCCCAAATATGGTGAAGTGTCATGTAGTCGACGTTCACATGACACCATTAAGGGAATCAGAACATACATACCATCGAAATATCGAACAGATATAAAATTCACATGGTTACTTGCAACATTTCTCCCGTGACCTCAGGAACAAAAGTAAGTACTCACAAATGATAAACATGTTCATGATCAGAGGGGTATTAAATAGCATAATGGATCTGAACATATAATCTTCCACCAAATAAACCATATAGTAATCAACTACAAGATGTAATCAACACTACTAGTCACCCACAAGTACCAATCTATAGTTCTGGTACAAAGATTGAACACAAATGATGACCTAGGGTTTGAGAGAAGATGATGCTGTTGAAGATGTTGATGGAGATTGCCCTCCCCAAGATGGTAGAGTTGTTGGTGATAATGATGACGATGATTTCCCCCTCCGGGAGGGAAGTTCCCTCGGCGGAATCGCTCCGTCCCGAAAGTCCTCTACTTATTTTTTGAGGTCAAAATGACTTATATACCAGAAGAGGGGCAGTAGAGGTGGGCCGAGGAGAGCACAACCCACCAGGGCGCGCCTGGGCTCCCTGGCGCGCCCAGGTGGGTTGTGCCCACCTGGTGGGCCCCCTCTGGTACTTATTGGCTCCAATATTTCTTATAAAATTCCATAAAAAATCCCCGTGAAGTTTCAGCTCATTTGGAGTTGTGCAGAATAGGTAGCTTGGCGTAGCTTTTTCAGGTCCAGAATTCCAGCTGCCGGTATTCTCCCTTTTTGGGTGTATCTTGCATATTATGAGAGAAAAGGCATTATAATTACTCCAAAAAGCATTATTATGCATAAAAATAATATAAATAACAGTAATAAACATGACGCAAAATGGACATATCAACTCCCCCAAGCTTAGACCTCGCGTGTCCTCAAGCGAAAACCAAAATCGAAAAACATGTCCACATGCTTAGAGAGAGAGAGAGAGGTGTCGATAAAAACAAAATACGGACATAGAAGCATCTGTAGATTATTATAAAAGCAACAAACTTTAACATAAAACTTTTATCATAGAACTTTTATCATAGACTTCTCATGAATAAGTAACAATTCATCACATGGAAGTGTAAAGCATAAACTCTATTGGAAACCAACAAACTATGTTCTCAGTCAACTTTGCAACTAAAATTCATCATCTTTTCAGGAAGGGTCATGTATCGGAGCCGTTAGGCAAGTCCACATACTC
This sequence comes from Triticum dicoccoides, assembly GCF_002162155.2. Taxonomy (NCBI): domain Eukaryota; kingdom Viridiplantae; phylum Streptophyta; class Magnoliopsida; order Poales; family Poaceae; genus Triticum; species Triticum dicoccoides. Next base: position 5,700,357 of record NC_041385.1, on the reverse strand, counting down.
AACCATCAATTAGTCTTCTACGATTGCTAACACTCACCGCATACACATGACCAAAACGTTTCAACTGGACACATAGAAAGATAGGGGCTTATAGTTTCACCTCCCAATGTATTCACCTCAAGGGTGATGTCAACAATAATAACTCATGCTACCGACATCCAACTGGATATATGTGCCTAGATCTTTCCTCACCACATGATGCTTGCCAAAAGAGAAAAATAAAAAGGAATAGAGAGAAAAACTTTGACTCTTTGCATAAAAGTAAATACATAAAAGTAAAAGATAGGCCCTTCGTAGAGAGAAGCAGAGGTTGCCATGTGCTTTTTGTTTGTATGCTCGATCACGTTATATTGCCCCTTGTGATGGCAACCTTTACTATGTAGTCTATCGCTTTTATTCTTTGCCACCACAAGTTCGTACAACGCTCAATGTTCTCTTACACTAAATGATCTAACACTTTTAGAAGCAATTTTTATTGCCTAATTGCACTGATGACAACTTACTTGAAGGATCTTAATCGATCCTTAGGTAGGTATGGTGGACTCTTGAAAATAAGATTTGGATTTAAGGGTTTTTGGATGCACAGGTAGTATCTCTACTTGGTGCAGAATTTTTGGCTAGCAAAGATAGGGGCAAGCACCACATGTTGAAAGATCTATGAAAATATAACTTCTATGTGAATATGAGCAAATATAAATCATTACTTTGTCTTCCTTGTCAATTGCCAACAAATTTGGCATATATTATTTTGATGGGGGCTCACCATCACAAAAGATTTCCAAGATAGTGTATTTGCATGTAAATCTTCTCTTCACTTATTAATTCTTCATGAATTGCATCATTGACCAATGCTATGTTTGTCAATCTCCAATAAATTTTTTTACTTATACTTTTCCTTATGTGGTGTCATTACTTACCATAAGATTAGCATATGATCTTTTTCAATTATTTCCTTTCTTTTTATTGATCATGAAAGTAAAGAAAGCAAAACTCAAACTAAACTCTAGTATATCTCTCGCACACGGTTACAAGGATAGATCACTAAGCAAACTCTCGAAAAGAAAGGATCAAACTAAACTTTTATTCATCTAAAGAAAAAGATAACTATGGATTGAACTAAGGTAAATAAAGGCAGAAGATAGTGGAGGTGATACGATACAGGGGCACCTCCGCCAAGCTTGGCACAAGCCAAGGGGAGTGCCCATACCCGATACTCATTTTTCTTTTGGTGATGCAAAAGGAGGTGGTGGTGATGAAGTAGCAATCTTATCCTTATTGCTCAGAAGATACCCCAATCTACGGATGACGCCCCGGAGGAAGGTAATGTGCTCTTGCATCAGGATATTTTCACGAGTGAGATATTTATTTTGCACACAGACCGTTTCGATGATCCGAAAGGCTTCAATCTCAGTAGGGGTGAGATGAGCATAGTAAGGTTTAAGGATATCCGCTTCTTCCTCCACTGCAGGCAGGGCTTGCCCGACCTCCGACACTTGATCTCCGATAGCCTCCTTGCTCTTGCTCCTTTCGAGAGGTTCTTCGGGCTCCTCTCTCTTTAGCCCGATCTTCATCAACCAAGCATCCTCTTCTATGTTGTTGGAGGAGGGAGAAGACATGATGTCTGGCTTAAAAGATCTGACCGAAAATAGCGAGAAAAGAAAACAGAAGATTTCTCCGTGATAAGGTGGTCAATAGGTTCGGGGGGTATATAAAGATTTTTTTATCTTGGGAAACAAGCAAACGGAAGACAAACGGAGTCCGGAAGGTACCTGAGGTGGGCACAACCCACCTGGGTGCACCTGGCACTGGTGTCTTGTGCCCACCTGGGTCACCTTCCTGGTAGTTTCTTATTTTCCTAATTTTTTAAATATTCCAAAACTGAAAAAATATATTTATGCGGGGTTTTTTGGGTCCGTTTACCTACCGTATCACATACCTCCTCATTTTTACGATCCTGGAGTGTTCCAGTAGGTTTCTTTTATGTGTTCTTCCGGTGTCATAGTTTGCATAATATTGCTTTCAACATTAATAGGCGTACCTGAGATATAATGTTTTATTCATTACCCATTAACAACCTTCGGGTTAGTACCTTCGGCATTATTTATTTTGATAGCTCCAGATCGACAAACCTCCTCGATAACATAGGGTCCTTCCCATTTGGAGAGGAGTTTTCCTGCAAAGAATCTGAAACGAGAGTTGTACAAAAGAACATATTCTCCAAGCATGAACTCACGCTTTTGTATTCTTTTATCATGCCATCTTTTAAATTTTTCTTTAAATAACTTGGCATTTTCATAAGCTTGAGTTCTCCATTCATCTAATGAGCTAATATAAAATAACCTCTTCTCACCAGCAAGTTTGAAATCATAGTTGAGTTCTTTAATTGCCCAATAAGCTTTATGTTCTAACTCAAGAGGTAAATGACAAGCTTTTCCATAGACCATTTTATAAGGAGACATACCCATAGGATTTTTATATGTTGTTCTATAAGCCCAAAGTGCATCATCTAATTTCTTAGAGCAATTCTTTCGGGACCTATTGACAGTCTTTTGTAAAACTAATTTTATTTCTCTATTACTAAGTTCAACTTGACCACTAGACTGAGAATGATAGGGTGATGCAATTCTATGGTTAACATCATACTTGGCAAGCATTTTACGGAAAGCACCATGAATAAAGTGTGAACCACCATCAATCATTAAATATCTAGGGACTCCAAACCTCGGGAAAATAACTTCTTTAAGCATTTTAATAGAGGTGTTGTGATCAGCACAACTAGTTGGAATAGGTTCTACCCTCTTAGTAACATAATCAACAACAACCAAAATATGAGTATACCCATTAGAGGAAGGAAAAGGTCCCATGCAATCAAATCCCCAAACATCAAATGGTTCAACAGCAAGTGAATAATTCATAGGCATTCATTGATGTTTACCGATATTACCTATTCTTTGACATTCATCACAAGATAAAACGAACTTACGAGAATCCTTGAAAAGAGTAGGCCAATAAAACCCAGATTGCAAAACCTTGTGAGTAGTTCTGTCTCCCGCATGATGTCCTCCATAAGATTTAGAGTGACATTTTCGTAGGATTTGTCCATGTTCATGCTCAGGTACACAACATGTAATAATACCATCTACTCCTTTATAAAGATGTGGGTCATCCCAAAAGTAGTGTCTTAAATCACAGAAGATTTTTTTCTTTTGTTGGTAGGTAAAGCTAGGGGGTAAGTATTTAGCAACAATATAATTAGCATAGTCAGTATACCAAGGTGTACTATTAGAAAAATTTATTGCAATTAATTGCTCATCAGGAAAACTATTATCAATAGGCAGTGGGTCATCAAGAACATTCTCCAACCTAGACAGGTTATCAGTTACGGCAGTGATATGCAAATCAAATTCTTGTAGCAAGAGAACCCATCGAATAAGCCTAGGTTTGGCAACTTTCTTTTCCATAAGATACTTTATTGCAGCATGATCAGTGTGAACAATTACTTATGAATCGGATCTAAATTTATCACAAGCAAACACCACTTCTAGAAATTCTTTTTCAGTAGTAGCATAATTTTTTTGTGCAGTATCTAGAGTTTTACTAGAATAATGAATAACATTCAGTTTCTGATCAACTCTTTGTCCTAGAACAACACCAACATCATAATCACTAGCATCACACATAATTTCAAAACGCAAGTTCCAATCAGGTGGTGGAACAATAGGTGTAGAATTTAAGGCTTTCTTGAGTGTTTCGAAGGCTTCTAAACAATCATCATCAAAAACAAAAGGAATTTCCTTTTGCAAAAGATTTGTAAGATGCCTAGAAATTTTAGAAAAGTTTTTGATAAATCTCCTATAGAAACCAGCATGACCAAAGAAACTATGAATACCTTTGATATCTTTAGGACATGGCATTTTCTCAATTGCATCAGCCTTAGCTTTGTCCACCTCAATACCTCTTACAGAAATTTAATGGCCCAAAACAATACCTTCGTTAACCATAAAGTGGCACTTCTCCCAATTCAAGACAAGATTTGTTTGCTCGCATCTCTGCAAAACTCTATCAAGATTGCTTAACAATCACTAAAACACTTCCCATAAAAAGAAAAGTCATCCATGAAAACCTCAACAATCTTTTCACAAAAGTCAGAGAATATAGCAGCCATACATCTTTGAAAGGTAGTAGGTGCATTGCATAAACCAAAAGGCATACGTCTATAAACATAAGTTCCAAAAGGACAGGGAAAAGTGGTCTTTTCTTGATCGGGTTGAGAAACAGGTATTTGTGAAAAACCAGAATATCCATCAAGGAAGCAAAAATGTGTGTGCTTAGATAATCTTTCTAACATTTGATCAATAAAAGGCAGAGGGTAATGATATTTTCTAGTTTCTTTCCTTAATTTTCTAAAATCAATAACCATTCTATAGCCTGTAACAATTCTTTGTGGAATAAGCTCATTCTTATCATTAGGAACAATAGTAATACCTCCTTTCTTCTTGCAGACTAAGGCCTAGCCTAGTGGTGGGAAGGGGCTGATGCCTTCCCGCCCACCCAGGTTCAAGGCATGGTACTTGCAATTTGGGTTTGTTGCACCAATTATACTGTAGGGGGTTCTCTTACAGTCTTTCTGTAAAAAAAACCTCCTTTCTTAGGGACACAATGGACGTGACTTACCCATCTACTATCAGCTATAGGATAGATTATACCTTCTTCCAAAAGTTTTAATATTTCCGTTCGTACCACTTCTTTCATCTTCGGATTTAACCAACGTTGGTGATCAACAACGGGTTTAGCATCGGGTTCCATATTAATCTTGTGCTGACATAGAGTGGGACAAATGCCCTTAGGATCATCAAGAGTATATGCAATAGCAGCTCAGTGCTTCCTTAGAACTTTTAATTATCTTTCTTCTTCATGTTTCAAAGGTTAGCACTAATAATAACAGGATATATCTTTTTCTCATCAAGATAAGCATATTTCAAAGTGTCAGGTAATTGTTTTAATTCAAACACAGGATCACCTTTAGGTGGAGGAGGACCTCCTAGAGTTTAAATAGGAAAATTGTGTTTAAGCAAATGACGTTGTTCAAAGAAGATCTTATCTATTTCACTTCTTTCATGCATATGCATATCATTCTCATGGTCTAGCAAATATTGTTCTAGAGGATCACTAGGAGGTACAACAATAGAAGCAAGACCAATAATATCATCCTTAGTAGGCAATTCCTTTTTATGACGCTTTCTACTAAACTTGGAAAATCATGAGACTCATCACCAAAAATAACACCGATAGTTTGTTTCTCACAATCTATTTTAGCATTGACGGTGTTCAAGAAAGGTCTACCAAAGATAATGGGACGAAAGTCATCTTGTGGGGAACCAGAAACAAGAAAATCAGTAGGATACTTTATTTTCCCACACAAGACTTCAACATCTCTAACAATCCCAAGTGGTGTGATGGTGTCTCTATTAGCAAGTTTAATGGTAACATCTATGTCTTCTATTTCAGCGGGTGCTACGTCATTCATAATTTCTTGATATAAAGTAAAAGGAATAGCACTCACGCTAGCACCTATGTCACATAAACTGTGATAACAATGATCGCCTATCTTAACTGAGACAACAGGCATGCCAACAATAGGTCTATGTTTATCTTTTTCACCGGGTTTGGCAATTCTAGCACCTTCATAATAGAAGTAAATAACATGCCCATCTATATTTTCAACCAGGAGATCCTTAACCATAGAAACACTAGGTTCTACCTTGATTTGTTCAGCTAGTTTACGTGTTCTAATATAACTTTTATTGACCACAGTTGAAACTTTAGCATGTTCTTTCATCCTAATAGGGAAGGTGGTTTTTTCAATATAAGCAGTAGGAACAACTGGATCAACATTATAAACAATAGTTTCATCTTTAGCTATTACCAGTTCTTCAATTTCTTCTTTAATAGGTGGGTGATATTTAAACCACTTCTCCTTAGGGAGATCAACATGAGTAGCAAATGATTCACAAAAGGAGGCTACTATCTTAGAGTCTAGTCCATATTTAGTGCTAAACTTTTGAAAAACATTGGTATTCATAAAAGATTTAACACAATCAAACTTAAGCTTAATACCCGACTCTTTACCTTCGTCGAGTTCCCAATCTTCAAAGTTGCTTTAATTCTTTCTAGAAGATCCCATCGGAATTCAATAGTCTTCTTCATAAAGGAACCAGTACAGGAAGTATCTGAAGGAAATATGCCCTAGAGGCAATAATAAAGTTATTATTTATTTCCTTATACCGTGATAAATGTTTATTATTCATGCTAGAATTGTATTACCGGAAACATAATACATGTGTGAATACATAGACAAACATAGTGTCACTAGTATGCCTCTACTTAACTAGCTCGTTAATCAAAGATGGTTAAGTTTCCTAACCATGGACATGAGTTGTCATTTGATTAACGGGATCACATCATTAGAAGAATGATGTGATTGACTTGACCCATTCCGTTAGCCTAGCACTTGATCATTTAGTATGTTGCTATTGCTTTCTTCATGACTTATACAATGTTCCTACAACTATGAGATTATGCAACTCCCGTTTACCGGAGGAACACTTTGTGTGCTACCAAACGTCACAACGTAACTGGGTGATTATAAAGGTGCTCTACAGGTGTCTCCGAAGGTACATGTTGGGTTGGCGTATTTCGAGATTAGGTTTTGTCACTCCGATTGTCGGAGAGGTATCTCTGGGCCCTCTCGGTAATACACATCACTTAAGCCTTGCAAGCATTGTAACTAATGAGTTAGTTACGGGATGAAGTATTACGGAACGAGTAAAGAGACTTGTCGGTAACAAGATTGAACTAGGTATTGAGATACCGACGATCGAATCTCGGGCAAGTAACATACCGATGACAAAGGGAACAACGTATGTTGTTATGCGGTTTGACCGATAAAGATCTTCGTAGAATATGTGGGAGCCAATATGGGCATCCAGGTCCCGCTATTGGTTATTGACCGGAAACGTGTTTCGGTCATGTCTACATAGTTCTCGAACCCGTAGGGTCCGCACGCTTAAGGTTTCGATGATAGTTTTATTATGAGTTTATGAGTTTGATGTACCGAAGGAGTTCGGGAGTCCCGGATGAGATCGGGGACATGACGAGGAGTCTCGAAATGGTCGAGACGTAAAGATCGATATATTGGATGACTATATTCGGAGTTCGGAAAGGTTCCGAGTGATTCGGGTATTTTTCGGAGTACCGGGGAGTTACGGGAATACGGGGAAGAGTATTGGGCCTTAATGGGCCTTAGTGGGAAGGAGCCAGGAGGTGGCGCGCGCCCCTCCCAAGCCCAGTCTGAATTGGACAAAGGGTTTGGGGCGCGGCCCCCCTCTCCCTTCTTTCTCCACTTCCCTTCTTTCTCCCCTTCTCCTAGTTGGACTACGAAAGAAGGAATCCTACTCCCAGTGGGAGTAGGACTCCCCTTGGCGCGCCCTCCTCCTAGGGCCGGCCTCCTCCTCCCTTGCTCCTTTATATACGGGGGCAGGGGGGCACCCCATGACACACAAGTTGATATACGGATCGTTCCTTAGCCGTGTGCGGTGCCCCCCTCCACCATATTCCACCTCGGTCATATCGTCGTGGAGTTTAGGCGAAGCCCTGCGCCGGTAGAACATCATCATCGTCACCACGCTGTCGTGCTGACGGAACTCATCCCCGACGCTTTGTTGGATCGGAGCCCGGGGATCGTCATCGAGCTGAACGTGTGCTGAACTCGGAGGTGCCGTACGTTCGGTACTTGGATCGGTTGAATCGTGAAGACGTACGACTACGTCAACCGCGTTGTCATAACGCTTCCGCTTACGGTCTACAAGGGTACGTAGACAACACTCTCCCCTCTCATTGCTATGCATCAGCATGATCTTGCGTGTGCGTAGGAATTTTTTTGAAATTACTACGTTCCCCAACAGTATCGAGCATGGATCGATCATTATGAGAAAGTCGAGCGTAAAATTCTGAGTAATAAATTCCCTTGAGAGCTGATGGTTGGGGCATGAATATAACACTGACTTAAGCCTCCCCCAAGATAGAGCGATACTTTCTCCTTAACGAGGCTAAAAATTATATATATAATTTCCATCACGATGAACAAGATGCATAGGATAAAATTTTGGTGAAACTCCAATTTCAATCGATTCTAATTCCAAGATCCAATATCATCGCATAGACTATACCATGCCAATGCTTTTCCCTTCAAAGATAAAGCGAAAACCTTGTTCTTAGCTTCATCTCTGGGTAAACCTGCAATCTTAAACAATCCACAAATTTCATCTACATATATCAAGTGCACATGAGGATGTTCGATTCCATCTCCTGCATATGGATTAGCTAGTAGTTGTTCTATCAAACCCGAAGGAATTTCACATTTAGTATTTTCACTAGGTGTAGTGGGTTGAGGGGAAACTAATTGTGGTTCTGGTCGAGGCGAAGATACCCCGAACAAACCCCTCAAAGGATTGTTCTCCATAGTAACAAGTGACAATAAAATTCAGCATGTAGTAATAAATTTTCCTTACCAATTTCCACTTACCAAGAGCACTTCACTCCCCAGCAACAACGCCAAAAAAGAGCCTTGATGACCCAAAAGTATAGGGGATCAATCGTCATCCTTTCGATAAATAAGAGTCTCGAACCCAACGAGGAGCAGAAGCAAATGACAAGTGGTTTTCAGCAAGGTATTCTCTGCAAGCACTGAATTTATAAGTAACGAGTAGTTTGATAGCAAGATAATTTGTAACGAGCAAGCAACGATAACGGTAACATAGTGCAGCAAGGTAGCCCAATCCTTTTAGGAATAGGATAGGTCAAAATGGTCTCTTATGATAAGCAAAGCGTTCTTGAGGGTACACGGGAATTTCATCTAGTCACTTTCATCATGTTAGTTTTATTTGTGTTCACTACTTTGATAATTTGATATGTAGGTGGATCGACGCTTAGGTGTTGTTTTTACTTGAACAAACCTCCTACTTATGATTAATCCCCTCGCAAGCATCCACAACTACAAGAAAAGTATTAAGAATAAATTCTAACCATAGCATTAAACTTTCGGATCCAATTCAGTCCCGTACGGAATAGCGCATAAACTAGAGTTCAAGCTTCTGTCACTCTCGCAACCCATCATCAAATTACTACTCCACAATGCATTCCCTTTGGCCAAAATATGGTGAAATGTCATGTAGTCAACATTCACATGACACCACTAAGGGAATTACAACATACATACCATCAAAATATCGAACACATATAAAATTCACATGATTACTTGCAACATGTTTTCTCCAGTGACCTTAAGAACAAAAGTAACTACTCACAAGTGATAAACATGTTCATATCAGAGGGTTATTAAATAGCATAATGGATCTGAACATATAATCTTCCACCAAATAAACCATATAGTAATCAACTACAAGATGTAATCAACACTACTAGCCACCCACAAGTACCAATCTATAGTTCCGGTACAAAGGTTGAACACAGGAGATGAACTAGGATATGAGAGGAGATGGTGCTGTTGAAAATGTTGATGGAGATTGCCCTCCCAAAGATGGTAGAGTTGTCGGTGATGATGATGACGCTGATTTCCCCCTCCAGGAGGGAAGTTCCCCCGGCGGAATCCCTCCACCGTACGGCAAAAATGCTCCTGCCTATGTTCCTCCTCGAGACGGTGGCGCTCCGTCCCGAAAGTGCTATCCTTATTATTTTAGGTCATAATGACTTATATACCAGAAGAGAGGCACCGGAGGTGGAACGAGGAGGACATAACCCACCAGGGCGCACCTGGGCTCCCTGGCGCGCGCAGGTGGGTTGTGCCCATCTAGTGGGCCCCCTCTGGTACTTATTGGATCCAATATTTCTTATAACTTTCCCTAATAAGAAAGCACGGATTGAGTTTGTCGGGTTCACCATCACAGCGTTTTTACAAAAAAGACCCTACTATTTTGTGCAATTAACCCGCACTCCAGAGGTAAGTCTTTCGTATCGCACAGTAATAAAAAAGAGAATCGTAATCGCTGTTTCAAACGACCCGGACGGACACAACGCCCCCGTCGTCCCCAACCCATCGGGAGGACGAGGATGTCGAACTCAGGCTGCGGCGCTGGTCCGGGTCTCCAGGTCTCCATGGGGATCGGACCATCCTCCGGCGATCTCAGCTTCCTCATCCCCAACACCTCCGCTGCCTAATAGAAAACAGAGGTGATGATCTCCGCTAGCCGACCTCCAGATCCCCGGCGACTGCAAGGTGGTCGACGCGCGCCCACTCCTGGCGGTCCTCCTCTTCGCCACGTTCAGCGCCTCCCCCGCCCAGGAACTCCTCCGCCTCTTTGCCGCCGCGCCCATGAAGCTGATCCAGGCCAAGTCTAGGACGCTGGATGCAGAGGCTCCCATTCAAGGAGAAGAGGCAGGAGCTGCTCTCTGGTGCTGATGGAGGGGGAACGAGGAGCCAACAATGGCACCATCAGGTGTTGATGCTCTCCTGTGCCGATGGAGGGCGGCATCAACAACATGAGGTGGTATTCAAGAGGTAGAGGGAGGACACAGTTGTACTGGGTGAGGGGGCTTTGCCGAGGATTGGTGGATGGATTCTTCTCTGTGCCGTTGGCAGTGCGGGATGGGATGGCCAGGAAGCGGGCTACCAATGGCGGGCTCTTGCAGGTGATTCTGAATTTCAGATACTTTTTGTCGAAGATGTCTGACATCTTCAAATTGAATCATTGCATATGTAGACATAACAAATCAATTGGGCATTAATATTGTATCACTTCCGCTGAAAATATTTCCAAGTTTACTCATATGTAATTGGTAAATGATAATGTTGCCGCACTCTGTGGTATTTTTTTATGTGACAATTCACTACAAGAAATATGTCAACTTATGACCTTCTGTCAGTGACCCTCGAAGAATTGGTCATAAATTTATGACCATTTTAGACCAATTGGTCAAAAGCTGTCTGGGGGGCTCTAAACCCTAAACCATAAAGACCATTTTGGTCAGAAAGGTCATAATGCCATTAGAGGAAATGGTCGTAAAGCGGGAAGCACTGTCCACTGCCTCACGCCTAGCTGATAACGACCAATACAACATGGTCACTACACTTGAGTTTGAATGAATTAGGATGATTAGGCAGCCACCTCACCAACCTCGCTTATGTGTCACTGTCTAGGTGTCATTTTTGTTTAAAATGTTAATATTCAACAACAGACGGGGCACACACTGACATGCAGGACCCACTTGACAGGTGGGGCCGAGTGCTTAATTCGCCCAAAAAAGAGGCGCGAGGCGGGACTCGAACCCACGACCTCGCGCTAGCTTCGCTCGCTCGCTACCGCTGGGCTAGAGAGGGACAGTTGCTCAGGTATGGGAATTTATCTATACATTATATAAAACTAGGGCTCTCTTGTATCATTGACAAGTGGGGCCTTCCGACCAGGTGGCGGTGGGTGGCATCGAGCAGAGCAACACTTAGCGTTTTTCTAGGTCTTCCGACCAGGTGGCGGCGGGCGACGGCGGAAGCAACCAGGTGGGCCGATGGGCGGCGGGCGGCGGGCGGCGGGCGGGGCCGGCAGCCGAAGCAACTCGACTTGCCCACGACCTAGCTGCAGGTGACCTCGCCCATGGCCTCGCGGCAGAAGCAACCAGCAGGGGCGGAGGCGGGGGCGGGGCCCACGACAGGAACGGCCACCTCGCCACTCGCCTCTCCCACGCATGGGGGACTCACCGCCGCCGAGCATGGGGGAGTCGCCACCGCCGCAAGCAGACCTCGCCCACGTATGCACCCTCTCCTTCCCCCTCCTCTTCCCCCTCTCCTCTCTGTTGATGTCAATGATTTGATGTAGATTTGTTAGGAGAATCTCCACACACACATAGAGTGATTTGATGTAGGTTTGTTGTAAGCTTGGAAAAATCTCTTGGAAATGTCATTGATGAATTTGGTAGAAATTGTGAAGAGAATTTCTGTTGATGAAATTATTAGGAGAATTGTTGTTGATGAAATTGTTAAGAATTCTTTTGGAATTCAGTCAATTGTTACTGGTAAATTATGTTGTCAGCAATCAATAGAACAGAGCTCGAGTTGGTCTTTCCCTAAAACAGGATCCTGGGGTTGATGTAGATTTGATGTTACACCTCTAAAATTTCAGCCTCAAATCTGTGAAAGGACCTGAATATTGATGTAGATTAGATGTAAACTAGGAAAATTCTCATTGATGTAGATTTGATGCAATCTTGGAAATGGCATTCATGTAAATTGACAGTGGTGTTATTGTTGGTGGTTTAACCAAAATAGTTCTTAGTGGCAGCATATATTGTTATTGTTGGTTGTTTAACCACCTCTGTTTTTTGTGAACCATCATGTTTTAGTTAGCTTTTCTTTTCTCCCATGTGAAATCTGTATTTCCATTTGAACTACTTTTTATTGCTCCCATGTGAAATCAGTAAACCATGTGAACTGGACTAAAGTAGTGAGAAAGTGGAAATAACTGAATGTTGTGCTTAGGCAGTTAGCATATAAACTTGGGTGCCTACCTTATTTTCTGGAATTTTAGCTTCCATTACTTCCATACATTTTCATTAATTAATTTTGATGCACTGAAATTGATTTGTTAAGTTGCAACATTTTGTTGTCTTTGGCAGATGGACAGAAGCTGGATTAGAAAAGAAGTTAGAAAGTTTTCGAAAGAACATATGAAAGGAGTTGATGATTTCATGGCATTTGTTTGGGCAAATTTTGCCAACGATTCTCACATTCTTTGCCCATGTTGTGAATGCCTCAACCGTCCAAGAATGGCTCAAGGAAGAGTGGAAGATCATCTGCTTCTTAATGGGATGTCCAGCACATATGATAGATGGATATATCATGGAGAACCTTTAGACAGACAACCTCAACATTTTGAAGCCGATACAGAGGCCCCTCATATGATGGGTGGTGGTGATGAGGTTTTGCGAGATAATGCTGTTTTGGAGGAAGAGGATGGGCATGAAGATGATAGGATTCCTGACCTACTGAAGGATTTGTACAATGCTGAAGATCGTGCTGATGGACAGAAATCATTGTTTGCTGAGGTGTTAGAGGAGGCAAAGCGCGCAGCTCATGAAGGGGGTAAATTTTCAAGATTTACCTTCACCGTGAAGTTACTCCACATCAAGTCTTTCTATCGGATTAGCAATGCCGCATTCAACGCAATACTCTGTCTTTTGAGCTTGCAATTCCCTGATAGTTGTGTTCCCAGATCTCATGATGAAGCATTAAGCATAACCCGCAGGCTGGGGTTAGGTTATGTGTCAATACATGTGTGCCCAAATAACTGTGTCTTGTTTCGGAAGGATTTAGCAAAGCATGACAACTGTCCAAAATGCAATGCATCTAGGTGGAAAGATGCTGATGGGAAGAAGTCAATACCGGAGAAGGTACTGAGGCACTTTCCCTTGATACTAAGGCTGTAGCGGATGTTCATCTCGAAGAAATCATCACGTGAGGTACAGTGGCACAAGCTGAAGCGGCAACCTGTGGACAATGAGCTGAGCCATCCAGCGGATGGAGAGGCATGGAAAGAGTTTGACCGTATACATTTTGATTTTGCTGCAGATCCAAGGAACATAAAACTTGGCATTGCCACAGATGGGTTTAATCCGTTTGGGAACATGAGCACGTCTTATAGCATGTGGCCAGTTTTTGTGGTGCCGTACAACCTGCCACCATGGGCATGCATGGATCAGTCCAACTTCATGATGTCATTTCTTATCCCGTGTCCAGATTCTCCAGGAAAGGATTTTGATGTCTTTATGGAGCCCCTCGTAGAAGAACTGCTCCAGCTCTGGACTGGTGTACCTACATACGATGCCTTGAGTCCAGAAGAAAAGTTCAATCTACGTGCTGCAATCATATGGTCCATCCATGATTTCTCGGCTCTGCACACTCTGTCTGGGAGGATCACAACGGGTTATCAGGCTTGTGTCCATTGTGACAAAGACCCTTGCTCAAAGAGAATAAGGAGCAAGATATGCTATATTGGGCACCGCCGCTTTCTTCCCCGAAACCATCGCTGGCGAAGAAGCAAAGATTTTAATGGTGAGAATGAAACCCGTGACAAGCCAGCTGAATTCACTAAAGAAGAGCTAGAGCAGCAACTTGAAAAGGTGAAAGATGTGAGACCAGGAAAGCTGGCGAAGAAAAGAAAGCGTGAGGAAGGTCAATGTTGGGACCAGAGGTCTTGTTTGTGGAACCTGCCATACTGGGCTGATCTGAAATTAAGGCATAATCTCGATGTAATGCACATTGAGAAAAACATATGCAAGAATCTGCTAGGGACGTTTCTGAATATTGAAGGGAAGACAAAGGACACGGTTAGTTCTAGGCTTGATTTGGAGGACATGGGCATAAGAGAAGATTTGCATCTACAGCACAATGAAGATGAAGATTCATTTGATATTCCACGAGCATGGTATAAAATGAATAAAGAACAAAAGCTTGCATTCTGTGAATTCCTAAGAGCGGTGAAATTTCCAGATGGTTATGCTGCTAACCTAGCAAAGTGTGTTACTTCTGATGGATTCAAGCTTTCAGTACTGAAAACCCATGATTGTCACATCCTCCTCCAAAGGATTTTACCGGCGGGCCTCCGAGGAATCATGCACAAGGATATATATGAAGCGGTTGCTGAGCTTGGAAATTTCTTTAGAGAACTGTGCTGCAAAACCCTCAAGTTAACTGTCTTGGAAAGACTTGAAAAAGAAATCCCAATTATTCTTTGCAAGCTCGAGAAGATTTTCCCTCCAGCTTTCTTCACCGTGATGGTCCATTCGGCGGTGCACTTACCCAAAGAGGCAATGCTTAGAGGCCCTGTGCAATACGGTTGGATGTACCCAATCGAAAGAAGGCTACTTACTTGTAAGCGTTATGTGCGAAACACAGCAAGACCAGAAGGTTCTATTGCTAAAGCATATGTCGTTGACGAGTGCTTGACTTTTTGCTCTAGATACTTTGGTGATGTGGAAACAAGATGGAACCGGCCGGGCAGAAATAGAGAGCGCTCTGATTCGCAAAGTGGTGATGTCTCTGTTTTCAACGATGGTGTGAACTTTCTTGGAGCCTCACAATACTTGGAGGCTGGTGATGAGTATGACAAGATGGTTTGGTTTGTGCTCAGCAATTGCGCCGAGGTTCTACCATATATTGAGTACGTTATATCTTCTGCACTCATTATATATATATATATATATATATATATATATATATATATATATATATATATATATATATATATATATATATATATTGCTTGGGTTGGCACCAGCCAAATGTTTTAATTCACATGTTTTGTTGGCATTGTAGGAAATGCAAGGAAGAGTTAAATCAGGAAGAAAGCAATGTCAATGTTGATAAAAGGGTTGCCAAGGCGTTTGCTAATTGGTTTAAGAATCATGTGAGATCTTTAGCCACATGTTTTATGTTTTCTGTGTTATTCACCCATTGTTAAATACCATTGTTTGCTAAATGGTTTATTTGTGCAGATTGGAAAGTTGCATGAGGAGAAGAAGGTCAGTGATGATCTATTTGCTTTGGCATGCTTACCGGATAAGTGAGTGAGAGTGTATTCAGCATGCATTGCTGACGGTGTCCGGTACCACACCGTTGACCGCGAGGAAAAAAGGAAGACACAGAATAGTGGAATCGTCACTGAGGGGTCACATGATGGTGAGATCATTGACTTATATGGTCAGGTTCGAAGCATCGTAGAGTTGCAGTACAACTCTAGCGGAGGCATCAATCGCTCGGTTGTCTTATTTCGCTGTGACTGGTTTGAGCTTGGTAGCAAGAAGAGGAGAGACTCTTTTGTCAAATATGATGGCCACTTCCAAAGCATCAACACTGCAAGGTGCTGGTATAAGAGTGATCCCTTTATTCTAACAACACAAGCAACAATGGTGTTTTAGCTGCCAGACACTCTTATGCACAGAAAATGGCGAGTTGTGCAAAACTTTCAGCACAGACACTTGTGGAGTGTGACTGAAACTGAAGTGGAAAAGGGCCCCGGTGATGGTGGACTAACATACCAAGATGATGACTCTACGGAAGTTCCGTT
The DNA here is from genome assembly GCF_002162155.2 of Triticum dicoccoides. NCBI lineage: Eukaryota > Viridiplantae > Streptophyta > Magnoliopsida > Poales > Poaceae > Triticum > Triticum dicoccoides. The sequence continues at coordinate 5,684,224 of NC_041385.1, read as the reverse complement.
GCAAGCTGATGATGACTCTATGGAAGTTCCGGTGCAAAGCAGAGTGCGAAGGGACCGGGAACGTGTGATCATTGGTGCTGCAACAGTTGAAGGCATCAAGAAAAGAAGAAAGGTGGTAGAGGATGGACATCAAAGCGAGGATGAGGAAAACCGGACTGATCATACTATGCTGCGAGTGATGACGAGGAAAACAGGAGTGGGCATAGAGTTCCTTGTTTTCGTATCGACGACGATGAGTAGCGAATGGACATGAAGGTAAATTTGGTCTCCTTGGTGATCCTTCTAACTCTCTGTAGTGATCCTTCTTGTGCATATGCATGGTGATCCTGATGTACTACAATTATCTCCAGGTAGCAAAATGCTTGAAGATCCTGATGGCTGTAGTGGTGTGATCCTGTGACAAAATGTTGATGAAAAAAGCAAAACATTTGATTTCCTTGTGTAAGCATTTGATGTGATCCTGATGGTTGTAGTATTTTGTAAGCATTTTGGATGCAAAACACATTTTGGATGTGATCCTGATGGTTGTGCATTTTGGATATCAATGAGACTTATGGTTGTAGCAGATGATCCTGATGTAGTTTTTGGTTGTTATGTGAAGTTTCAGAACTGAAGATGTTTAATTCATGTTTTTTTGAACTGAAGATGTTTTGGTCAGAGCAACTGAATTTTGCATCATTTCACTATGAGCAAAAAAATATGCGCGAGCGGGGACTCGAACCCACGACCGTGCGCTCGCATCACTGTGTTTGTACCACTGGGCTAGGAAGAGGCTACTGATCATCTACTCTATGCCATCTCTTTTCAAATTGTTAAACCATGTGCTTATATTACTATGTTTCTACCACTGAGCTAGGATGAGGCTGTTGATAGAGTACAGGAACTTTTTTCTATATCAAATAGAACTCGCTGACAAGTGGGCCCACTCCCCCTCTCCATAGAACTGGTTGTCCACTTCTCCTCCCCTTCGAGTCCACTTCTCCTCCCCTTCGAATCTGGCGACGGCGACGGCGACAGCGACAACCTCCCCTTCTCCTCCATCAACGGCGACAGCGACAGCCTCCCCTTCTCCTCCATCAATGGCGACGGCGACAGCCTCCCCTTCTCCCCGACGCCTTTGCTGGTCCGACGCCTCCTGCGCGGCTTCCCCTGCGCCTCCGGCGACCACTTCTTCTCGGACTCCAGCGTAGGTAAGCCCACTCCGGCGGCTTCTCAAACTTCTGCTCTCCGTTGGATTAGGTTCAACATTGCGCCTAGATTGGATTAGGTTCATATGCTGTTATTTTTCTAGGGTTTGGGGTTCTTTCCTGTGCCTAGATTGGATTAGGGTTTCATTAGGATTGGATTAGGATGTTTGTTGATGTTGATTGATTAGGATGTTGAGATTGGATTAGGCTATTTATTTCAGTGAGAGATTTGTTGCTGTACTGATGCTCTTTAGTTCAGTTGTTCTATTGGTATTTGTATTTGTATTGTTCTTGTCTCTGCTGATCAGTGGATTAGGATGTTGAGATTGGATTGTTCTTGTCTCTGCTGATCAGGATTGGATTAGGCCAGATTTGAATTTGTATTTGTATTTCAATCAGCAATTAAACAGATGTTCTATTGGTAGTAGAAAAATATGATATGGTTCAAATTGGGTAAAGTAGATAGATTATGTTTTTGGTGCTAGCAAAATATGGAATGAGTAGAAGAAGAAAACAAAGTGCCCACTCTGCTCTACTCCTCTTCTTCTGTTGATGTTTTTGGTGCTTTGCAAAATACGGAATGCGTAGAAGAAGAGGAGCAGAGTGATGTTGATGTTTTTGCCATCAGAAATGTCCTTGTTTTTGCCATCTGCTGTTGATGTCTGTGTGTCTGTGTGGTTGATTTCTGTGGTGGTCACCTGTTAATGGTGTTGTTGCTCAAGTCTGTTGATGTTTTTGCCACTTCTACTCATTGCCCCTTTGCCAAGATATAGTAGGAGCAAATTGAGGCCATTGCCCTGGCAAACACATGTAGTAATTATTCTACTGTTTTGAAGTGCTTGTTTCTTATTTCTGTCCAGTCCTGTTGTTTAATTTACAATGCTGCTTTTCAGATAAGTGAGATGGCTGGCTTGGAAGGTTTCGAGTTCTTCGAGATCATAATTGAGAAATCTTGCAGTAGGCAGGTATGTTTATCATCACCCATTTCTTTATCATCACTCTGCTGTCTAGTGCTTGATTGCCACAATTAACCACTGCTTGACCCTCGCTGCAGAGGCCGCCTGACAAGTTTGCGAAGATGCTCGCCGGCCGTGAGCCCCACAAAGTGAAGCTGCGGGAGGCCGGCAGCGGGCTTCACAGGCTGTGGGAAGTGTTGGTGGTGTTTGATGGTGAAGGCCACATGTACCTAGGGCCCGGCTGGGAGCATTTCGCCCGCGCCCATGAGCTACAGCTCGGGTACTTCCTTGTCTTCCGCTACGACGGCGACGCCATGTTCACCGTGAAGATGTTCGACAACACCATGTGCCGCATGTACTACCAGCACGACGATGATGCCAGTAAGCTCTCTGCCTCTCTTCTTCCTGTCCTTTTGGCTTCCTCTACCTGCACAACGACAACACCATGTTCACACTTTGTTGCATTTGGCCAGGCAATGGGAGCAGCAGCGGGGATGACGAGGAGCAGAGCGGGGATGACGACGAGGAGCAGAGCGGGGCTGACGAGGATCAGAGCGGGGATGATGAGGAGCAGCCTATTCTGGCTGACGACGAACATGCTATGGTGGTGGCTGACAACGACCCTGCTATGGTGGTGGCGGATGACGACCTTGCTATGGTGGTGGCGGATGACGACCTTGCTACGGTGGTGGCGGACGACAAGGCAGAGAGCTTACTGGCGTTTTTCGTGAAGCGGCTACAAGGAGGGGCAACCCAAACGGCGCCATTCCATGTCTATCTCAAAGTAGACCCTATTTTACGGACGGTCGCCAAAAAGCATGCATTTCCGACCCTCGTAGCTACTCCCGGCAATTCGGACCACCTTCGGCCGATTCAGCTGGAACCGACTGGAATTTGAACTGCGGGTCCTCCATAGCTTGCCTATTATTTTCACTACAAATACTTTTTATCTTCACAGGTATGCATTTCATCACAGAATCGACAACAGATTTGCACGGCTCAAACCCTAGCCACGGATGGCAGCCGCGACGAAATCGGCCGGTTTTTGAAAACACCGTAAAAATTCAAAAAAATTCAAAAAAATGGGAGACCTCCGTGTCACATCATCAAATGTGGCCTAGCAACTAGCAAAAATACTAAACTTGCAATACCGGCGTTTTCTTGAAAAAGTGTTCTCAAAAACGACCTACCATGAACGAAGATTCATGCCTTTCAAGCCAAACTAGCAATGATATGGCCGCATCCGTTGAATAGTTTCTGATAATATGCCCAAATTGGGCGCATGCCTCCGTCTTGTGATGGCAAACAATGCTGCCAAAGCGAGGTTCCAACTTGTTTAACAAAAAAAAACCGTTTTTCATTTTTTGAATGCAAAAGACATGCGTTTTTCGTGAAGCGGCTACAAGGAGGGGCACCCCAAACGGCGCCATTCCATGTCAGTAGACCCTATTTTACGGACGGTCGCCAAAAAGCATGCATTTCCGACCCTCGTAGCTACTCCCGGCAATTCGGACCACCTTCGGCCGATTCAGTTGGAACCGACTGGAATTTGAACTGCGGGTCCTCCATAGCTTGCCCGTTATTTTCACTAAAAATTCTTTTTATCTTCACAGGTAGGCATTTCATCACAGAATCGACAACAGATTTGCACGGCTCAAACCCTAGCCACGGACGGCCGCCGCGACGAAATCGGCCGGTTTTTGAAAACACCGTAAAAAATTCAAAAAAATTCAAAAAAATAGGAGACCTCCGCGTCACATCATAAAATGTGGCCTACCAACTAGCACAAATACTAAACTTACAATACCGGTGTTTTCTTGAGCTACTCGGTATGATTTTAACCATGATTTCTACAAAGTTTACAAAAAAACCCTATTTTTTTCTACACCCAAACCCAAAAGGATTTCCCTCCCACACCAAAATTTTCCCTCCACCAAAATTTCTCTCTCCCAAAATTTCCCTCCACTCCCTCCACTCCCTCTCCCACTACCAGGCGGGACCCACCACTCCCTCTCCCACTAACACGCGGGATCCCCTCCCCTCCCCTCCCAAAATTTCCCCATTCCCCTCCCCTCTCCCCGACCAACCCTATCTTCTCCCCATTCCCCTCC
>NC_041385.1:5600184-5679400 GCF_002162155.2 Triticum dicoccoides | reverse complement strand
ACGACCACTCCCTCCCCTGCTCCGTGCTACCCCGCCACGCCGCACCGCGGTGCGCCGCCCACCCCGACAACGAATCCACCCTTCTCTCTCCCCTCGACGACGATTGCTACATCGACGGCTACATCAACGACAGTGAGTACATCGGCGACGGTGGCTACATCATCCACATCATCAACGATCGACGACGGCGACAGGTACCCCTGTCCTCTCCCCTCTCCCCCTAGGGTTCGGTAGATCCCCCTCCTGGTCGACCCAGGGTTAGGATTTGGTCGATCTAGGGTTAGGATTCGGTCAATCTAGGGTTAGGATTCGGTTGATCTACGAGCTCCTGGTGGTTCTTGTTCATGTTCATTGGAGCTCCTGGTTCTTGTTTTTGTTCATGTTCATGTTCATTGAGCTCCTGGTTCTTGTTCTTGTTCATGTCGATCTAGGGCCAGGATTCGTTTTCTTGTCGATCTAGTGTTAGGATTCGCGCGTCGGCTCCTCCCTCCCTGCTCGAACCCTACTGATCCAGAACGTGCTCGCCAGATTCACTCATGGTGCTTGGCTTGGGTCACAGTTGGTTATGGTTTAGGGTTCATGTTGATGGAGAGGAAGTGCATGATTTTAGGGGATGGGGATGGATGAGGAGGTGGATGAGGTTTGAGGAAGACCTCCCTCTGGTTCATGGTTCATGTTGCTTTTTGTATGATTTAATTACTTGGCTTGTATCAGTAGCACTTGGAGAAGGTGCCCCTCAGGGCCTCTCATGCTACCCATTCCTGTTGTTTTGAGGTTATGGGTGGGTTTGCTGTGCGTTTGGTTATATTGTGCTTATGCGTTGGTTTGGTTCGTGGCGTGTTTACCGCTCTTGTGAGCGGGGCGCTGTGTCACTAATGTTTCTGAACCTGGTGTTTATGTCGTATCTCTCTGATGAGATGTATGGCCAAGTGAATGTTATCATCATCACGATTCACCCCTATGAAACCAGTAGTTTATTTCCCTTTGATTTCATCGAAAATGATGCCTTGTGCTGGCCCAAGATGTTGTAATATCGTTCTATGGCTGCCCATGATCTGTCCTTTTTTTGCGGGTATGGCGTTCTTTCTATACTCAAACACAAAAGAAATTTGTGTTAAGTAGAAGGTGCCGTGTTCAGTCACCAAGCTATAGTGGAATTACATGATTCAGATGAGCATTTCTTTATCAGCATAGAGGCCGTCCCGTGTGGCCCTCTCGCCTTTTTTGTTGTTGTTGTTGTTGTTGCAAAGACCGGGAACTTTATTGAGCAGTTGAGAGTATTTTTTTCATCTGCTTTTGTATTTCTGCAAGTACTGTTGTTTCATGCTTTACTAGTGGAAACATCTAGTTGTTTTGAAGGTCCTCATGATATACTCGTCTAGCTTGCTGTCAGACTGTCTAAGCATGTGTACATGACACTAATTCACTAGTTCATGTTGCTTGCTTGCTAACATACATGTTGCTTGCAAGCATACATGCTTAATTAGGGTTTCCATTAGCAGTACTTGCTTGTATCAGTAGCACATGGAGAAGAAGCTACTTGCTTTCTTATTAATTAGGGTTTGTATCAATAGTATTTGCTTGCTTCTTTTCAATTTCGTTCAAAGCTTGCTTGTTTCTATTAGTAGCACTTTGCTTGCTTGCTTGTTTAGTGTACATATATTTCCACTGTACATGCATGCTTGTTTAGTGCACTTACATGTTTGCTTAATTAATAACAGTACATCACTATATGTGCATGATGGTCCAAATGCTTTCCTTTATAGATACAAGTGCATCATTTTACTTTATCCCTGCCGTATCTGATTGTTGTTTATTCTATTTTGCAAGCACCACCTCAAGATCATCCATGGCAAGGAGGACAAGGTCAAGCATGAGGCCAACCGTTGGTATGCAACTTGCTCCTTGTGGCCAGTTTCATAAAATCTGTGTCTTAATATGCTAAGTGAAATGTATTGCTGCAATCTGAATAAGCTAGCTTAATTGTGCCTGTGTGCTGTTAGTCTTCCTTACCTGAATAACTAGGATTAAATGATAATAAAATTTCATAAGATATGTTTGGCTGCCTGTCCATGCATTCCAAACATTCACCTAATAGTTATGTTTCCTGTATCATGCAAAGAAGAGCCTCTCACCGAGTACAAGAAGGTGAGGGCTAGAAATATCATGAGGAACAATCAGGTGTTCCGGTCCCTTGGCATCGGTGCAATAGCATCGATGATTAGGAAAACAAAGGGTGTACAAGAAGGTAGAAGTGATGAGGTTCAAGAGGGTAGTGGAGTTATCAATGATGACCCAGAGTACAATCCTAAGGAGGATGAAGTTATTGATGGAGAGGAAGTGGATGATGTTGTAGTCAACAAGATTGTTAAGGTGCAAACTCTGTCTTGCTTGGAGGGTTGGGGTTCTGTTATTCTATGCTATTCCTTGTGCTCACATATTTCTCTTGTGATCTAATGCTTTTTTCCGTGTTGTTTGTACGAGGCACTGAAGGAATCTAGGACGAAGAGGCCTAGTGTTAAGAAGACAGTCAGCAAGAAGCACAAGAGCTCAGAAACATCTCCTGCAATGCCTCCAGGAAGGGTGATGGCCCCAGCTCCAGGAAAAAAAAAGAGGATCCTGGTACCTGATGAACCTGCCCTTGATAGAGTCACAAGGCAGAAAGCAAGGATGGCGACTGCGACAGACCATCAGGAAAGTATGCTGCTCATGGACTCTCAGACCTCGGTGCAAACGGGTGATGAGTTGCCGCCCATGGATGAAGTAACCACTCTCAGCATGGATGGAAATGGCACTGTCTGCCTAGATGAAGCAGGAACCATCTGCATTGATGAAGCAGGCACTGTCCACACAGACCTCAGCCCTGTTGCACCTTCTATTGACAGGAACACTGTCATCAATGAAGAAGAACAGCAGCTTGTGCTTCAATCAGGCAAGTTGACCTTTGCAATGCTATCTTTTACTAGTGCATTTTCCAAATGGAATGATCATGTGTGCTTTTGTTGATTCCTGCATTTGTCGATTTCTATTCTAATTTATGAGTTCATTTTCATTTTCAGATGCAATGACTCCCAAGACTAGACTTAGAAAGGGCAGAGGGCTAGAGAGGATCACCAAGTCGCTTGGTAGCAAGGTGCCTACCCAAATTGCCGAAGGGATGATTCATCCAGAGAAGCCTCTGCAGGCAGCAAAGCTTGCTTCTGAGTGTGGACTCGTTGCAAAAAGCCATCTTCCAGTTCTTCCTCACTTCAAGCTATACAAAAAAATGCTAGTCTATTGGAGAACTACATTGGGAAAGTTGCTGTAAGCTACTTGTTTCATAGTTAATGTGCTATCTATTTTCTGTTACACCTATGCATGATCACTAATATTGTTCCTACCATGTTTGCTATCTTGGTAGGCAAATTTTGAGATGAACACGGACTCGGAGACCATCAAGACCTAGTGCAAAGATATTCTGCAGAAATATTCAAAGAACAGATGCCATCAGATCAAGAAGAAGTATTTTGATACTGTAGCTGCAAATAAAGTCAGCATTAAGTCTCCGGTGCCTGATCTAACGGATGGTGAATGGCAAGCTCTGGTGGAGATGTGGTCTACCCCAAGACACAAGGTTTGTCTCTGCTTTGTTTGATGCTTTATGTTCTGCACATGATATGCTAGTGCTAGATCATGCTGACAGTATGCTTTTTTGTAGGAAACCTGTTTGTCGAACAAGATGAATCGACAAAAAGTCGTGTACAATCAAAGAACTGGTTCCAGGCACTACACAACACACATTTTTGCCACTGTGAGAACTCTTCTCTAGATACCTTACCTTTGGTTCCTCATTGAATAACATTTCTGATTCTTGCTGAATAACATTTTGATTTTTGTTGAAAAACATTTCAGAAAGAAGAGCGTAAGGGTGAGGAGCTGTCTGCATTGACTTGTTTAAGGCCACCCACAACAACACGAAGCACGGGTTTTCGGAGCCAGTCAAGACTGCTATAGTAAGTCACTCCATGCTTTGCCCTGTTTGATTCACAGCCAGCTTTGATGCTTTGATGATTTGATGTTGTTTGACTCGGAGCCAGTCAAGAACACATGCTATGTTCCATGCTTTGATGTTGTTTGATAGTTCATATTGTTCCAATTGTAGGCTTGAGATGGAAATTTGATCAGAAGTTGCTGTAGCTATTTGATGCATTTTTTATGATATGATGAAATTTGATCTGAATCTTAGTTTGATGATCGGCTCACTCGGGAAGACATCTTATATAGAACCACCATTCTAGGCTTAATGAAGTGATCATATTGTTCCAATTGCATGTCTCCAGGTCACTAGTCATCATCTTCTTGTATAGATTTTGTGTGCTGGTTTGGTTACTTCAAATAATCCATTTGTGTGCTGGTTTGGTTTCTCTTGCTTGGTTTGGTTTGCAAAATGTGAAATAGATCTCCCACTAATGCCTATCATTTTCCTCCATATGCTAGCTTGAGATGGAAAAAATGAAGGAAGCGCTGGTACCAGAAGGTGAAGAGCCAAAGTCTGCTGTTGAAATTGTCGAACAAGTCCTCAAGACCGAAGTCAAGCAAAGCACATTCCTCAGGAATGTTGGCCTCCAGTCATCTAGGAACAACTCCGGCAAAGTTGCTGCTCATGTTCTTGACCTTGAGCAGAAGCTGGAGAGGTCCGAGCTTCAAGCTGAACTGGTGCAAGAAGAATTGGCGGCAATCAAGATGAAGGCAGAAGAATCTGAAGCTGCACGTGACAAGGAACTTGAGCTGCTGCGCAAGAAGTCTCAAGAACAGGAAGAGAAGTTAGCCCACTTGATGGCTCTCTTTGGAGCTAAGGTAGTTTGATGGCTGTGCTGTGAACCTCTTTGTCTTTGAGCTAAGGTAGTTGAACCTGTGAACCTGTGAACCTGTTGCATTTTGCATTGAGCTGAGCTGAGAGTTGTTGCATTTTGTTGCATTTTGCTGTTTAAACTAGAGCACTTGTGAACCTGTGAACCTGTGATCCTGTGAAGTTATGTGATCACTTGTGGATCATTTTCTGTGAAGTTATGTCGATCACTTGTGCACCTGGGCTTGTGGATCACTTGTGCACCTGGGCCTTTCTGTTTATAGTTATGCAAAATGAGAACCTGGGCTCTAAAAAGGCCAAGGCCCAAACAAGAATAGACCAAAAAGGCTTGGGCCTAAAAAAAGAAATGACTGTAAGAAAAAAATTTGTTAAAGGCTGCATAATAGAAAATAAAAAGGCCAAGGCCCAAATTCGAACTAGACTAAAAAGGCTGTGGCCCAAAACAATAGTGGAATATAAAAAAAATCATCAGAAAAAGGCTCCATTCCCAGAAAATAAAAGGCCAAATTATTGGGCCAGGCCCATGCAGATAAGCAAAATAAAGAGAAAAAAAATTAAATGGGCTGAATTATTGGGCTTGGCCCATCAAGACGGCTGAAATGGACCGGGTTGATTCTATTTAACGACCTTTTCATTTGGTCGTAAGTCTGCCACGTCAGCTTGCCACGGTGGATCCGACGTGGTGTGGTCGGATTGCTAGTGACCAAAACATTTGGTCGTTAAATTTACGACCTTTTTTTTGGTCGTAAACGTTTGCGACTATTCCAGAAGAAAGGTCGCTATAGTTAGTTTACGACGGCCAGGTTTTGGCCTTCTATTTTTGGTCACAAAAAGGTCATAAATGGAAATTTGTGACGTTTCAGTGACCAATAGTGGTGGTCATAAGTTGACATATTTCTTGTAGTGATTGAACATTTTAGTTTTATTCAGTATGATGGGGCCCTCTAGGCGGGATGGCATGGATCCAACAACAAGGATATCGATCATGATGGATTCAACCATTCTGCTCGACATTGGATGCCATAATATGCTTATGATGTTGGTTAATGGAGGTACTCTAGCCCCAACCAAACTATGGCTCATCCAACCTCTGGTCAGGTTCACTATTATTCAACCTTAGTGCTGCATATTTCTATTTGGATGATACTATATCTTATTCCTGAGTTGTTATTTGTAAGGTGATGATGATTGATAAGAATTGATGCCCTTCTTTCTCGTGCCCCTTCTCTTTGTAGATTTAACTACTCGAGGAGGTTTGAGGAAGAGCTCGCTAGGCGAATTCTTCGGTGGGCTTAGTCGGCGCATGACACGGACACTTGGACAAGGTCGAGCCGGCGGCTAGGCTTAGCCATAAGGAGCAATGTGGAGGTCATGGGCGGCAAGGGAAGTAAGTGGCAACACGAATGGGGCGCCATGTTGCAAAGAAGGGCGTGGGCTTATGGGGTTTTGACTCTTTAACTCATGCTTACTAGGCTAAGGGCACCCGATATTTTCTTGATTCTATTCCAGCACGAGTTTACCACGGTAAAGACAATCCACAACCTTATGATCAGAAGACTGGATTGTTATTATAAATTATCATCCTCTTTTGAAGTGGGTGAGAGGCATGGTAGTTATTTTGTATTGCACCTCAAAACAGGTAAACATCACTTCTCCTTTTTGGACGTGTGCATTGTGCTCATTGATAAGTTTTGTCCCGAAATTTTTTCTCATTTGAGTTTTGCCACATTTGGTATTGTTCGATATGCTATTTAATATATAGTGTGTGCTCCCACCTCAGTTGAACGATTGTTTTTCACTTAGCCGCGGGTGCTGATGAACCAACTATGCCAGTAATGTCCTTAATTTTAGAGAAGATGCAAAACCAAGAACATGCATGAGTTTGCGTACTTGCTAGTAGCCGGGAGAATTTTCAGTGACCAATGGAAGCTTTGATGTATTCTTTTCAAGCAGAATAAATCATCTATTACCCATGTCAGGTTTCGGCTCAAATTGTGGTGCTTCTATTCTATGCAATTTTATTTTCTTGCTAATGCTACGATTTAGCATTCCTTATCTTTTGTACCCGGTGCGTGCGTGTGAACTGTGAACTATATTTTCCTAATGGTAAATCTACTTTTCCCCATCGTGTGACTTAAGGCTATTCTATTCATGGTTCATTTTCCTTCATGTACAAACGTTTTTCTTCTCTTTCTTTTACAGTAACATAGACCATGCTCACATGGTCGCAACTTGCAAAAGAGATGGAAACGTGCATATAGATCTCTGAAGCGTGCACATATTCTTCGATGTCATAAAAAGGAAGTCTTGATCGAATCACATAGGAAGTTCTGAAGACAAACAGTCCAATGTCGCCTCCGCTGACTTCGCCGTCGCCTCCGCCAACTTCGCAGGAAGACCATCCACCGTTGTCTCTGTGGACTTCACTGCAAGACCATCGGTTGTTGCCTCCGCCGACTTTGCCGGAAGACCATCAACTGTCGTCTCCACCTACTTCACCGCAGGTATATGTTTTCGTTTGCAAATTATGATGCAACTATTCTTTTTACAACCAGAGCTTACTGATGGTTATAGGATGAAAAACACGTGCATATAAGTTGCAGGATTTTGAATAACAGTTTGATTGCCCCTGGTACTAATCATGCCCCTGGTACTCCTGATGCAGAAGTAACACTTCTAGTTTGATTGCCTGAGGGAAGGGTCTCACTTCAGGTTATTACATGTTTTTTTGCATTGAAGTGTAGTACATGGGATTAACCGTGTCCAGAACTGAACTTTAGCAGTAGGGACTGCAGAATTATCTGAAAAATGCTGTATAAATGGTCATAGAATGCCAAGCTGTAAAGAAATGTGAACCGAAAGGAAGGGGCAAATTGTTTTCTAATGTGAGAAGTCCGACTGAACTCTGTAGTGGTTATCTTATTTCATTTGGCTCTATGATAACTTGCTTATATGTGCAAGTTACTCTGAAGAGGCAATATAAACAGGGTGATGTGTCATGAAAATAGGGTCTACGTAGCATAATCTAATTTGTGTTTCTTTTCTCCTACATTCATTTCTTTACTTTGGTCCATAAGTTTCCAGAGATCTTCTATTTAAAACAACCAACCTGTTCTTTTTTCTAGAATGTATAAGCTGTATAGCTGTAATTATTTTTAATATATGTTGAAGCATTTCATACCAACAGATTTTTCCGCAACTAACATTGTGCACATTTGTCATGGTTGGATTTTGTTCAATATTGAAAACCTAATATTAGTACTGTATACCGGGAGTCATGGTTAGAATTTGAATGATAAGAGATGAAATAATTGATTTTGGGTCATAAATCAAATCAAATGTGATGATTTTTCTCCCGTTGCAATGCACGGGACCTTTTGCTAGTATTCAATAAAAATTCCCCGTAAAGTTTTAGCTTATTTGGAGTTGTGCAGAATTGGTAGCCTGACGTAGCTTTTTCAGGTCCAAAATTTCAGTCGCTGGTATTCTCCCTCTTTGTGTGTACCTTGCATATTATGAGAGAAAAGGCATTAGAATTACTGCAAAAGGATTATTATGCATAAAACCAATATAAATAACAGTAGATAAACATGATGCAAAATGGACGTAAAGACAGTATTTTTCAGGTGCCGGCCGCCGAAGAAACGGAGACGCCGCCGATGACGACGCAGGCACTTGCGCTAAAGGAGGGGCAGTAGCAGGCATGTCAGTGGCTGGAGGTGGTCCCCACCATGAAGAGGAAATTGCAGAAACAACCCATCATTGTGAGGCCACTTGCGCAAATACCAACTATTCGTACTTTTTTTTGCATAAAACACTTAATATTCGTCTAATCCGTTGGACATAAGTCCTAATCAGAATTTTAGTGTGTTAAGGATGTTTCTGACTGATGTGGCCCACAAGTTAGTGCCAGCATGGCATCTTGGCCTTGTCAACGCGGGCCGGGCCAAAGAGGACATCGGGGTGGCGCGGGGCGGATGGCACCGTGTGGCGGCAAGGGCGGGCAGGCGCTAAGGCGCAGGCACACGGGCGGACGGGCAGCACAGCACGGACGGACGAGGTGTGCACTTCCGCCGGCGCCGGGGACGACGGCTCCTCCAGACAGCCATGGCTAGACACCAGAAGAGTTGAAGCTCCCTTGAACTCGGTGAGTACAGGTTGGTCGTCAGCACTGATGTTGCCACGCATACAGCGATGACGGAGTTGGGCGCGGGCGAGGGACTCGGCGGAGCCTTCTGGGAGCACGTCTCCCCGACGTCGGTGGAGGCGCGCACCTCATTTGTCCTAGACACATGTGCATCGATCGTGCCACCCGCCCGCCTGCGCCGTGCGGCACAGCCGCGCCACCCGTCCGCCTGCGCGCCTGCGCCGCGCCGCCCCGAGGTCCTCTTCGGCCCGACCTGATCCATGCTGGTGAGGCCGAGATGCAATGTTCGCACTGATTTGTGGGCCCCATTGGCCAAAAACATCGTTAACGCGCTGAAACTTGGGTTATGACTTACGTGCAACAGATTAGATGAATAGTGGGTGTTTTGCGCAAAAAGTATAAATAGTGGGTGTTTTGCGCAACAAGCCTCACAATCACTAGTAGAAAAATGACTTTATGTTTTCATCAGTAGTCCCAGTTTGACTATGGCCCGGGACTAATGTGACCATTAGTCCCGGTTCCAACGCCTAGGGGCAGGGGAATCATTAGTCCTAGTTCGTGTTAAATGTTTAGTCCCAGTTTGTGACACAAAACGGGACTAAAGGGATGGTGGCAGGCTAGTGTCAGGCTAGGGCCCCACAAGAACCTTTAGTCCCGGTTCGTGTCACAAACCGGGACTATAGGTAGACCTTTATTCCGAGTTTGTGACATGATCCTGGACTAAAGATGTCACTATATAAATCCTTCGTCTAGCTCGAGCCGAAGCACTCTGTTTTTTCCCTTTCCTTTCCTCTCTGTTCTTCCCCTCTTCCTCGAGCTCGTCCTCCATTTTTGCCAAAATTTGTCAAGATTTGAAGGCACCCCATCCATCCAAGTGTTCACAAAGTTTAGCAACTTTGTCCTTTCATCTCTCATTGTAGATTAGCTCTTGCAATGCTCTATAAGTATAGTGATTTGTGGGTTTTAGTTTAGGAGTACTTATATGTGGGAGTTTATTTTATTTATATGCAATTTGAGCTCAAATTAACTTCTTAGTTTGCATGTGCAGGTGTTTTTTACTTAGTTTCTTCCTGTCCCCATCCTAACCACCGTCGATCGCCTGCACCGTCCCGTCGCCCGCACCACCTTGGTGAGCCTTTTGTTCTTATCCTTTTTGCAAAAAAACATGTTTGTGTGATTTAGATAGTTACTTGTATAGTTTTCTTACTTGTATGGCTGTTTGTTATACATAGTGGCATGGTTTTTATATCCGTCCCTGTCGGCCCTCGTCCGGTTTATGATTCGAATGTGTTATATACTCTCTTTTATAACTATCTGTTGTATTTCGTGTTGATGACAATTATGGCCATCAAGTTGACATAGATATTTTTATCAAGGAGGTATGTGAACCGGAAATTGCAATTGACCCTCTTGTCTAGAAGTTAAATTTAGTTGAAAAACAAAACAAGTATTTGAAAGGAAAATTGAAAATAATTGAAGAAGAGAAGATGAAACTGGAGTTGTATGTCGCTGATGTCGTCGACGATCACAAGATAAAGATGGATGCAATGTGCTTAAAGATTAGAACATTTAAAAAATATGCGTTAATAAAGAGGATTGGTATCACTATGTTGTTGGATCAATTGGTATCTTAGTTGCGATCTTGATCGCATTTGTTGTTGCATTTAAATGCTAGAGAGTTCGTATGTTGTTTTATGAGAATAAGTGTGTATGAACAATAGATATGAACTTGTAATAATTTGGTCTTTTCGGTGTTGTGTAATGAAGATGAGCCGGAAATGGATGTACGATGACCGATGCTCTCCCCATTTCACTAATGGCATGCATACTTTTCTGGTTGCGGCTGCGGCAAACAAGCGGGCGGATGGTTTTATGTCTTGTCCATGTGCTGTCTGTAAGAATGATCACAATTACTCTAACTCAAGAACCATTCACATCCACCTGTTTACATCCGGTTTGATGTCCGGCTATAACTGTTGGACCAAGCACGGAGAAAGAGGGGTCCTAATGGAAGACAACGAAGAAGAAGAGGATGATGACAACTATCCTAGCCAAGGGTTCCTTGAATACTGTTGGGAAATGTTGCATGGAAAACAAAAAATTGGTATGCACACGCAATGATCTATACATGGATATACATAGCAACAAGGGGAAGAGTGTGTCTAAGTACCCTTGTAGACCGTAAGCAGAAGCGTTTCATAATGCGGTTGATGTAGTCAAACTTTCTTCGTGCTCCAACCGATCTAGTACCGAACGCACGATACCTCCGCGTTCTACACACGTTCAGCTCGGTGATGCCCTTCGCCTTCTTGATCCAGCAAGACGGCGAGGTGGTAGATGAGTTCCAGCAGAACGACGACATGGTGATGGTGATGGTGAAGTGATTTCCGCAGGGCTTCGCCTAAGCACTATGAAAATATGACCGAGGGAGTAAACGGTGGACGGGGGCGCCGCACACGGCTAAGAAACTATTGTGTGTCCTTGTGTGGCTCCACCTACCAATGTATATATGGGTGGGAGGGGAGGAGGCAGCCCCTAGGGCGCCCAAGAGACCTGGCGGCAGCCCTAGGGCTGCTGCCTTGCCCTCCCCCCCCATTTCCTTGTAAGAAGAAGGGGGAAGGAAAAAGGGGGGAGAGGCAAGGAATGGGGAGTTCTACTCCACACTTTCCCTTCCCTCCTCTCTTTCCTTCTCCTCCTCATAGGGATGACCTGTATAGGGGCGCACCAGCCACTTCTGGGCTGGTGTGTTCCCTACACTACTAGGGAAAATCTTATACACAGAATCTTAGCAGCAGCGTGGTTTAAAAACAAATGCTACTGCTAATTAGCAGTAGCGAGCTTCAGAAAACTGTGCTACTAATAGCCCAGTAGCTGTAGCGCTCTAGGTGAAACGAGGGCTACTACTATAATTGCCACGACGTTGCCTCCAGGCTAGATATAGTAGTAGCACCCTTCCCCTGGATGCGCTACTGCTAAAGTACTTAGTAGCAGCATTTTTCTTCAAAACTCGCTGCTGCTAAGTATCATCCCCTGCAACTAATTAAGTTTAGTCCCATACTGCTAAGCGAACAAGGTGTTTACCACCTTAAATATGTTACTTCTCAAACTATCTTGAGCACTTGGTCTTCATTGAACTATATGTGTAGGATTTGTGGCTGCAATATGAATCTTCACCTGTACCTATACAGGTACGATGAGGATTCATGTTGACTTTTTAGATTCTACACGAAAAGATCAATGATGATCAACGTATATTTTTAATGCTTTTACATAATTGGACTTAGTAGTAGCGTTTTTTCAGGACAAAGCGCTACTGATACTGGGCTTAGCAGTAGCGCGCTCCCTGTACTCGCGCTACTACTACAGCAAAACAAAACACGCGGCCCGGCCCCCCGCACGCTCATCTCTCAGTCGTCCCCCTCCATCCGATGCCGACAACTACGGTTATGGTTTCTCCTCCGCCACCGCCGCCGCAGGTAATGCTCCTCCCCCTCTCGCCGCCCCTCTGCTGCTCCTCCATCCTCTCGCCGCCCACTCTATCGCCGCCCGCGAGCTCTGGCTGGGCGCCTTTGGCTGACCGCCCTCGATCCCCTCATCGGCCGCTGTCGTGGCCCCCCTCTCGTAGGAAAGTCACCGGCCTTCCCCTCGTCAGCACCGCCGACCGAGCTCACCATGCCATTCCCCCTCCTCGACAACACCCCCCGAGGGCTGCCCTACCTAGATGCAGCAAGGGCTTTCGAATTTCACATGGATAACTAGATGCTTTTTTTCTGTAGTAAGTTATTTTTTGCAAAATGTGGGTGCCAATTTAGTTGAAATGCTTTGGTAGGTAGTACTGAGATCTGCTAGATATTGTTTTTGATACAAGTATTTAGTTTGCAAGTGCTAAGTTAATCCCAATTAAATTTGCCACTTGTTTTTGTAATCAGTTATCTTAGGCAATAGGGGCCAAATTAGATGAAATGTGTCTTGGTAGGTGGTACCTTGATTTGGTAGATAACTTATTACAAATCTTAGGATTATACCTTTGGTAGGGGCCAAATAGTTTTTTCGACAATAGGTGCCACTGAAATGCTTTCGTAGGCGATACCTTGTCATCTTATATGTTACTAGATCTTAGGATTATAACTGTCCATCAAATTGCTTCTCGTGGAAGAATCTCTTCATCTAGAGATATTCTAGAAGGTGTTAGTAAGCTAATTGAGAACTTGTTGGCTGATTTGGCATTTGCTTGCTAGCTGTTGGTTCTATTATAGAAGGTGTTAGTAAGTTAATGGAGAACTTGTTGTTTACTTTTTGGAATCGGGTTCCACTATGAAAATATAACTGAAGAAGAACCAAAAATATCACATGATACTGTTTTTCTTTCCTGTGAAGTGAATCATTAATCCTTGCTCATATTGCTTTAGGAAAACGGCGCCACCACCACCCCCACCAGGTCGATTGTGCAAGTCACGGTGTGCCAGCAGCCTTGCAACTGGCAAGCTGTTCGGCATCTACTTCCAGCCGAGTTTTCGTCATGCGGCGGTAAGAAATTATATGAAATGTAACAACTATTTTATTTTTAGTGTTGGCATTATTGCATTGTGTCATTTTGCTTTTTTACACAGATCGTCCCATGCAATGTGAGGTTGAAATTCAACAAGCTGACAGGAGACATTGTGACATTTGAGGCTCCTTGGGGGGCCATACACTATGGAGGTCGAGAAAGGACGCAATATGTCGTAGATTGGAGGAGATGGATGGGCCTGTTTCCTCGCCCGCATGCGTCTTACTGGTGATGAGTTGATCAGCTTCTCCTTCAGAGCAGAAAGACCCAAGCTGGCTGTCATTTATATCAACCTGGTGGAAGATGATGAAGATGACGAAGATGATGAAGATGACAAAGATGATGAAGATAATGAGGACCCACTCGATGAAGATGATGAGAACCCACTTCATGAAGCCATCGTAGTTCAAAGAATGAGGCTGAGCGAGGAGGAGGTGTGCAACCTATGGGACATAATTCCGCCACGTGCTGACTTTGTCGGGGTGCCATTCGTGACCCGCCTGACAAGTACCATGGTCGATTGGCATGAAATGGTATGTTATACTGACTGTAGTAATTTGATGATATATATATGCTTTATTGCTATACTTACAAATGCAAATTATCCGATGATATGCTTAGTGAATCCGATGATATGCTTAGTGTAGAGTCCAATGATATGCTTTGTGGAATCTAGTCCATGATATGCTTTAGTGTAGAGTCTGATCACATGCTTATTAGTGGAGAATCCAAGGAACTATTTATAGTGTAGATAATCCATATATACTTATTAGTAGAATTCATGCTTAATTAGTTAAAATGCATAGTACTCTGTCTTCTGATAGTGTAGAAATCTATACTTAATAGAAATATATTTGCAAGAGTATGTGTGAGGCTATTTATTAATTGATATGTTTTTCTTATTCAGAAATTGCCAAAGAACCTGTGTGTGAGTTGTGGTATCGAGCCTGATGAAGAAGGCTCAGCTTAACTACGCCTTACCGCAACGGGCTCCGTCACCACCTATACTTACAGCATGGACACAGACGGTCACACACACTTAAACTCGATCTGGTGGAAGAGATTCCTCGTTAGCAAAAATCTTCGTGTTGGACAGGCCATGCTAATTACTATCAGGAACACCCACTGCCCAGGCGTTAGGATGATGATCGTTGTCGATATCATCTAGAACTACATATGTGTGTGGCTCTATATCATTTAGAACTACATATGATGATCGTCGTCGATATCATGTAGGACTACATATGATGATCGTCGTCGATATCATCTAGAACTACATATGATGATCCTCATCGATATCACCCTGTACTGCTTGAGGATGCATGTTGACTATATAGGAAAGTACTACCTAATACCTATAATGCTTTATGAAATTGATATCTAGTACTACCTAGTATTTGGAAATTGCAGTTTACTGAAACTGAAACTGGGTAGGATGAAACACATAGCAGTAGCGCGGGGCTAGGAAAGCACTACAGCTAACTAATAGTAGTGTGTTATGGGAAAGCGCTGCTGATATAGTCAATAGTAGTAGCACGGGCACAGACAGCGCTACTACTAATAGTTAGCTGTAGTGCCTATTAGTAGCGCGGCTGCCCGTGCTGCTGATAGCCTCAAAACTCGCACTACTGTTAGGGTTTTCCCTAGTAGTGCTATCTTGCCCCATAAGGCCCATATCTTTGCCGGGGGTGCCCGAAACACCTTTCCGGTGACCCGATAAGTACCCGGTACTGTCCGAAGCACTTCCGTTGTCCAAATACCATTGTCCTATATATCAATTTTTACCTCTCAACCATTTAGAGACTCCTCGTCGTGTCTGTGATCTCATCCGAGGCTCCGAAAAACATTTTGTCACCAAATCACATAACTCATATAATACTATATCGTCAACGAATGTTAAGCGTGCAGACCCTACGGCTTCGAGAACTATGTAGACATGACCGAGACACCTCTCTGGTCAATACCCAATAGCACAACCTGGATTCCCATATTGCCTCCTACATATTCTACAAAGATCTTTATGGGTCAAACCGTTATGATAACATACGTAATTCCCTCTGTCTATCAGTATGTTAATTGCCCGAGATTCAACCATCGCTAACTTTATACCTATTTCAATCTCATTACCAGCAAGTCTCTTTACTCGTTCCATAATACATCACCCAGTGATCAACACCTTATTCATTGGCTTGCAAGCTTATGATGTGTATTACCGAGAGGGCCCACATATACATCTCCGATGCTCGGAGCGACAAATCCTAGTCTCGATCTATGCCAACTCAACAAACCCCTTCAGAGATACCTGTAGAGCATCTTTGTAATCACCAAGTTATGTTTTGACATTTGGTAGCACAGAGGGCATTCCTCCGGTATCTGGGAGTTGCATAATCTCATAGTCAAAGGAATATGTATTTGACATGAAGAAAGCAGTAGCAATAAAACTGAACGATCATTATGGTAAGCTAACGGATGGGTCTTGTCCATCACATCATTCTCCTAATGATGTGATCCCGTTATCAAATGACAACTCACGTCAATGGTTAGGAAACCTTAACCATCTTTAAACAACGACCTAGTCTAGTAGAGTCTCACTAGGGACACAATGTTTGTTTATGTATTCACACATGTATGACTGTTTCCGATCAATACAATTCTAGCATGAATAATAAATCTTTATCATGAGTAAGGAAATACAAAATAACAACTTTATTATTGCCCCTAGGGCATATTTCCTTCAGTCTCCCACTTGCACTCGAGTCAATAATCCAGTCCACATCGCCATGTGATTAACACAAATAGTTCACATCGCCATGTGATTAACACCCATAGTTCACATCGCCATGTGAACAACACACAAAGGGTTTACTAGAGGCAATAATCTAGTTCACATCACCAAGTGATTAATACCCAAAGATTACTAAGGTGTGATCATGTTTTTCTCTTGAGAGAGGTTTAGTCAACGGGTCTGCCACATTCAGATCCGTATGTATTTTGCAAATTTCTATGTCTACAATGCTCTGCATGGAGCTACTCTAGCTAATTGCTCCCACTTTCAATATGCATGCAGACTGAGTCTCAGAGTCATGTAGATCATGTCAAAGCTTGCATCGACGTAACCCTTTACGACGAACTCTTCGTCACCTCCATCACCGAGAAACATTTCCTTCGTCCTTTTTAGGTACCTAATGAAAATTTTGACTGCTGTCGAGTGATCTACTCCTAGATCACTATTGTTACCCCTTGTCAAACTTATGTTAAGGTACACAATAGGTCTAGTACACAACATGGCATATTTCATAGAACCTATCGCTGAAGCATAGGGAATGACTTCTCTCTCTCTATCTTCTGCCCTGGTCGGGTGTTGAGTCTTACTCAACTTCACACCTTCCAACACAGACAAGAACCCATTCTTTGACTGATCTATTTTGAACTTCTTCAAAATTTTGCCAAGGTATATACTTTGTGAAAGTCCTATTAAGCGTCTCAATCTATCCCTATAGATCTTGATACCCAATATATAAGCAGCTTCACAGAGATCTTCCATTGAAAAATTCTGATTCAAGTATCCTTTTATGCTATCCAGAAGTTCTATATCATTTCCAGTCAACAATATGTCATCCACATATAGTATCAGAAATGGTAGAGAGCTCCCACTCACTTTCTTGTAAAACATGCTTCACCATAAGTCTGTATAAAACCATATGCTTTGATCACCTCATCAAAGCGTATATTCCAACTCCGAGATGCTTGCACCAGTCCATAGATGGATCGCTGGAGCTTGCACACTTTGTGAGCATCTTTAGGATCGACAAAACCTTCTGGTTGCATCATATACAACTCTTCTTTAAGAAATCCATTAAGGAATGCTCTTTTGACACCTATTTGCCAGATTTCATAAATGCGGCAATTGCTAACATGATTCGAATGGACTTAAGCATCGCTACGGGTGAGAAAGTCTCATCATAGTCAACCCCTTGAACTTGTCGGAAAACTTCTTGACAAGTCGAGCTTTGTAGATGGTGACATTACCATCAGCGTCAGTCTTCTTCCTGAAGATCCATTTATTCTCAATGGCTTGCCGATCATCGGGCAAGTCCACCTAAGTCCATACTTTATTCTCCTACATGGATCCTACCTTGGATTTCATGGCCTTAAGCCATTTATCAAAATTTGGGCTCATCATGGCTTCTTCATAGTGCGTAGTTCGGCATGGTCTAGTAACTTGACTTCCAGAACAGGATTACCATACTACTCTGGTGCAGATGGTGCTCTGAATGACCTATGAGGTTCAGTAGTAACTTGATCTGAAGTTTCATGATCATCATCATTAGCTTCCTCTCTAGTTGGTGTCAGCATCACGGGAACAGATTTCTCTGATGCGCTACTTTCCAAATTGAGAGAAGGTACAACTACCTCATCAAGTTCTACTTTCCTCCCACTCACTTCTTTCGAGAGAAACTCCTTCTCTAGAAAGGACCCATTCTTAGCAACAAAGATCTTGCGTTCGGATCTGTGGTAGAAGGTGTACCTAATTGTTTCCTTATGGTATCCTATGAAGATGCACTTCTTCGATTTAGATCGAGCTTATCAGGCTGAAGCCTTTTGACATAAGCGTCGCATCCCCAAACTTTAAGAAACGATGGCTTAGGTTTCTTACCAAACGACAGTTCATATGGTGTCGTCTCAACGGATTTAGACGGTGCCCTATTTAACGTGAATGCAGTTGTCTCTAATGCATAACCCCAAAACGATAGTGGTAAACCGATAAGAGACATCATAGAACGCACCATATCTAATAAAGTACGGTACGACGTTCGGACACACCATTACGTTGTGGTGTTCCAGGTGGCGTGAGTTGTGAAACTATTCCACATTGTTTTAAATGAAGGCCAAACTCGTAACTCAAATGTTCGCCTCCACGATTAAATCGTAGAAACTTTATTTTCTTGTTATGATGATTCTCCACTTCACTCGGAAATTCTTTGAACTTTTCAAATGTTTCAGACTTGTGTTTCATTAAGTAGACATACCCATATCTACTTAAATCATCAGTGAAGGTCAGAAAATAACGACACTCGTCGCGTGCTTCAATACTCTCCGGACCGCATACATCGATATGTATTATATCCAATAAGTCATCTACTCGTTCTATTGTTCCGAAGAATGGAGTTTTAGTCATCTTTCCTATGAGGCATGGTTCCCAAGTATCAAATGATTCATAATCAAGTTATTCCAAAAGTCTATCTGCATGGAGTTTCTTCATGCGCTTTACACCAATATGACCAAAACGGCAGTGCCACAAGTATGTTGCACTATCATTATCAATTTTGCATTTTTTGGCATCAATATTATGAATATGTGTATTACTACGATCGAGATTCAATAAACCATTTACATTGGGTGTATGACGATAGAAGGTTTTATTCATGTAAACAGAACAACAATTATTCTCTGACTTAAATGAATAATTGTATTGCAATAAACATGATCCAATCATATTCATGCTCAAAGAAAACACCAAATAACATTTATTTAGGTTCAACACTAATCCAGAAGGTAGAGCACTACAAAAATAAGACAGATCCGTGACATTTTGGGCCGAACAATTTTTTTCTGTCATGCTTATGACATTTCAATAACGATAATTGTGACAAAACCCGGTATCATCATAGATGTGGTGGGCTCCTACTTCTATGACAAAAAATCATGACAGAAAATGGGTTTTTCATCCTCGGCGGGTTAGAGACGCAGGTGCATGACATTCTTTGGGCCGTCCATGTCGGAAAAAATGGTGGTAGAAGCGAGGGCGCGAAAAATATTGGGGAGTTCCCGGTTACGGTGGGTGGTCGGGGCCGAGTGATTCGCATTTCTCTCGTACACGTACGCGCGTGGGTGCGAGGCGTTGGGCTCTAACTGAACCTGAACGAGGCGTTTGCCTACTGAACCCGAGCGATTGCACTGCAGGCTACGTGTTATTGAACCCGAGCAATCGATCGATGGCTGTTAACTGAACCAGATCGAGCGATTCCTTCGCTACTGCTGCTAACTGAAGCCGATCGAACCTGCTGCCTCTTAATGAATAGTGAGCGTTGTTGGGGATTTCGATGAATAGTTCCCGGTGGGGGTTGGATGAACAGGAACCCGTGGTAGTAGAGGGCGTTGTCGCTGGATGAACAGGACCCCGATCAATCGAGCCGGTGGATGAACAGGACCCCGTGATGGGCTGGATGAACAAGACCCCGTGGAGGGCTAGTTGAACTGTAGCCGGTGGAGGGCTGGATGAACAGTAGCCCATGGAAGGGTGGTTGAACAGGACCCCGTGGAGAGGGCTGGTTGAACAGTGGCCGGTGGAGGAGCGCCTGTGGTGGAGGCTGGATGAACAGGAGCCCATGGATGAATAGTCGTAGGTGGATGCCGGAGGAGGTCGACGGTGGATGAATAGTAGCCTATGGAGGCTGGAGGAGGTCGACGGTGGAGAGGAACAGTATCCCGTGGAGTCCCGTTTTGCGGTACGCCACACCTCTCCCGATGAATAGGACCCCCGTTTCGACCGTAGCGCTCCAACACAAGTCCGTTTCCTCCGTTTTGCGGTACGCCACACCCCTCCTGATCAACAGAACCCCGTTTCGACCGTAGCAGGTCCAAGAGAAGTCCGTTTCTCCGTTTTGTGGTACGCCAGACCCCTCCCGAAGAACAGGATCCGGTTTCGACCGTGGCCGGTCGAACAAAAGGCCATTTTCCTCCATTGCGGGATGAAAATTTCTATTACTCAAACTTCGAAACCCTTACTATCCATCGCAGCCAATACCAAAGTATCAGGAGGACCAGACCCTAACCAGGTCATGGTTCTACCCTCAATGCCAGCAAAACTTGCTAAGCTATCACTAACTTTATTTTGACTGCGATAAACATGAGTAATACAATTTTATCTTAAAGACATAAGATATCTAATCTCCTTGACGATGGACGAGTAAACCGATCTGTCAACCTCTGAAGCTTGGATCAACTTCACCGCGATTATGGAATCCATTTCAATCTGCACTGGAAAGGTCACTTCTCTGAATAGAGAGAGATAAACCTTCCATACAAGTGCATAATTCTGCTTCGAGAGCATCGCGACACGAAAACAGCTGCCTGCAAGATGAGAAAATTATGGCGCCATGTTCATCTCTTAACATCATACCAGCATCAGCCGATCCATCATCCTTGTATGAGCCATCAGTACACAACATTACCCAGGCGGGTTGAGGAGCAGACCACAAGGTATCTGCTGCACTTGACAACGTATGTGGCTTGTGTGAAGCATACGTGATGATTGTTTTGCCTTTACTAGGATCATTGGATTGGTCAGTCTTAATGCCTATAAGAGAGTCCAACTAGCTCATCAAGAATATTCTAGACGTTTCCATGGGAGGCGGGGATTTACGATGGACAATTTCGTTGCGAATGTGCCACGCCCTCCACAACGTCATAAGAAGCATCGAACACTCAATTTCCGTTAGAGGTTCAAGGACTTGGAGCAGCCATTCATCTCCAGTATTCCTCACGGGGAAAATATTCTGTAGAGCATAGGCTTTGGGACACCCCCTTATCTAGCCACTCATTTTTGCATCGCGATTCATGCAAGTACATTTTTCTTTTTTGTTTCTCCCATATAGAAAAACATATGAACTTCAAACTTGGCAGCTCAACAAAACATTCTTACTAGAATGTGGGAAAAAACTTTCAGAATTTTTCGTGCAATATAAATACTAAAAAGTACATTCTTAATTACAAAAAATCTAATTTCACATATTTATGTTTGACAAAAAAATCTGAAAGTTTTTTCTCACATTCTAGTTAGAACGTTTTGGTGTCTTGCAAAGTTTGAAGTTCATATGTTGTTTTATTTTGAAGAAACAAAAAAGAGAAAATCTGATGTATAAAGTTAGTTGTCTCGCACGGATCTCAAAGAAATGTTAGAGGGTAAGAATAAGGGGTATCCAGAAACCTGAACTCTAAAAATCCGCGTCTCACTTCCTCACGGAAGTAATACTTGCAAGTGTCCATACTTTTGCCATATTTTCTCAGAGAACTCTCGAAAGAGTACAGCGACAAAGTGCATGGTAACAGTCGTCAGTTTCAGATGCGCACACAGGGCACAAATCACTAACTTCCAGCCCCCTTTTATGTTTGTTTCTCCAGGTTGGCAAGGAATTTGTAGCTAGCCTCCACGCAAAATTACGAACTGAAGAGGGAACGTCCATAGACCATATAAGTTTTCAGCAGCCACGTCTTCAATCCGGATGAAAACTAGAGCCCGTCGACGTACTTCTGTGGGCCTCTTCGAAACCGAATTGGTAAGCACTTTTAACTGAAAATACTCCGTACTTTCCTGGACCCCAGGCAAGCGTGTCATCCTCCTGTCTGGGTGATGCCCGGATTCTCATAATCTCAACCACATCGGCTTGCAAAAAATATTCCTGCAACAGGCCAATGTTCCATGACCCATTTTCATTGAGCAAGTCTGAAACAAAGCGTATCGTGCACCTCCCTTGTAATGTGAACGGTTTATAAGAGAACGGTCTAGGGATCCAATTATCGCGCCACACACGTATATTCCTTCCATTCCCCACTCTCCAAATCAATCCCTTCTTCAAGAGCTCGAGCCCATAACTAATTGCTTGCCAAGAAGAAGATGCATTACTAGCGAAGACGGTGTCCTCAATTTTACCATCTGGATTATACCTGGCTTTTAACACTTCTGCACACAAGCTATCAGGTTTAGATATTAATCTCCATGCTTGCCTGGCCAATAAGGCTTGGTTGAAAAATCTGAAATCTCTAAAGCCAGCACCACCTTTACTCTTAGGTTGCATCAAATCGTCCCAAGCTCTCCAGTGTACTTTCCTACTTACATGATGGGGGTCTTCAAGCTACCTTTTTCAGTGTGTGATGAACTATAACCAGAATGGTAAGAGCCTTTTATTGATGTACATGTCGTAACTACCTGCCTATCTCGTGATCTCTCGATTGATCCATGTGTGAGGGAGCTTGTTGCCAATTGGGTGAAGAGAATGAGTCATATCAGCGAATGGGGGATACACGGAAACTTTGATTAATAACAGTAGTTCAGAGACGTTTTTTTTTGAGACAATCTCGCGAAACTTTATTAACCCGTCACAATGTTTACAAGGACGAAAACAAGATCTCCCGGCTGGCCTAACCACACATGTCGGCCAACCGCGAGGGAGAGAGAATGTTTCGCAAGATTGTGAGCTTCATAATTTGAGCTCCTAAATTCATGTACTATGTTGCAAGTAATAAAACTAGAAGAGTATTCTGAAATCTCTTGAAGAACAGCTCCATAAGTAGCTAGCTTGCCGTGATGCAGCTCGTCGACAACCACCTTGCAATCTGATGCAACCTGTATATCTCTCGCATTTAGATCGTCCGCCAACGAGAGAGCTTCCCTTATAGCTAGGGCTTCCAGCGTTTGAGGCTCTGTAATATTCTTGAACACAATGGCCGAAGCCCCCCAAAAGTTGCCCTGTTGATCTCTGCAGATCGCTCCCACAGAACCATGCTTCCTCCTCACAGCCACTGCTCCGTCAACATTGATCTTGACACAACCTTGTATTGGAGGCACCCATGTTGCACTCCGCCTGACTCCCGTTGGTGCTGCATTCGTCTCCCTTTTGTTAACTATCTCCAACTCTGAAAGATACTTACTAATGAAAGCCGCCGTAGCATGTGGAGATTGAAATATATCCTCATGAATTGCCTTTCTTCTTGCAGCCCAAATTGCCCACATGGTTACCACAACACGAGTGAAGTCATGAGTATCTAGTATTTCATGTATGGCAAATAACCAATCCTTTGCGTCTTCCTCTTGGTGTGTGATGATTTTCTCAACCAACTCCTCTTGCGCGAGAGCCCAAACACTTCTTGAGAGAGCGCAAGAGAGGAGTGCATGTCTCCATGTGTCCCTAGCCCCACACAAGCAACAAGTATCTGTCTCGGCCATATGGCGATGATGGAGCACTTCTCCGCTGGGCATAGAATGTCTGGCAAGTCTCCACAGGAACATACGGAGTTTCGAGGGCACCTGGTTATGCCATATGGTACTCCACAGGCTGCTGTTATGTCCCGCAGACGAGTCGTCGGCCTCGTTCCACCACCCCTCTCTACTCATCTTCGTACGCAGTATCATTCTATATGCAGACCGTACGGTGAAACTGCCAGTTGGTTCTTCATGTCAAGCCCAAAAGTCCGGCTGCCTGCGCATACATACTGGTATTTTTAGGATCTCCTCTGCATCGATCGGGATAAAAACTGAGCGAACCAGTTCCTCGTTCCATTGTGCTGTGGTGGCATCAATCAAATCATTGACCCGCCGAGGAGGGTTTTGCACTAGGGAAGTGATAGGCCTTTTGAAACTATCACGAGGGATCCAGTTTTGTAACCATATGTCCGTGCTGCCTCCATCCCCAATTCTCCTGATAATTCGTTGAGCTAGTATCTCCCTTCCATCTAATATCGCTCGCCATATCTGAGATGGCCGAGCACCCAATTCTGCCTCCAATAAAGTGCTATTCGGGAAGTAAACAGCCTTCAAAATTTGAGCACTGAGGGATCGTTCATCATTCAATATTCTCCAGGCTTGCCGCGCCAGCAAAGCTAGATTAAAGATCTCCAAATCGCGAAAACCAAGTCCACCCATCTGTTTATGTTGTATCATAGTGTCCCAAGCAACCCACGCTGGTTTTCGCTTGCCTTGCTTACTCCCCCACCAAAATTGCCTAATGATGGCCGATATGCTGTCACAAAGCCCTCTAGGGAGCCTGAAGCATGACATAGAGTAGACCGGGATTGCCTGCGCAACTGCCTTGATCAAAACTTCTTTACCGGCCGCAGAGAGTAACTTTTCCATCCAACCTTTAACCTTCTCCCACACCCGGTCTCTCAAGTACTTGAATGTTCCATTCTTTGAGTGTCCCACGTCAGTTGGCATGCCCAAATAACGCTCGCTTAAGGATTCATTATGAACCTGCAAGGAGGTTTTTATTGCTTCCCTCATAGAGCCTGGACAGCCGCGACTGAAGAAGATGGATGACTTGTCATGATTGATACGTTGCCCAGAAGCCTGACAATATGTTTCCAACAGGTTTGACACTGCACCTGACCCCTCAACATTAGCCTTAAAAAGCAGCAGGCTGTCATCTGCAAACAAAAGGTGGTTTATAGTTGGGGCGGTTGGGGCCACCTTAGTACCTGCAATTGATGACTGTGTACTGGATTTCAAGAGGCACGAAAGGCCCTCTGCTGCAATCAAGAATAAGTAGGGGGAAATTGGGTCTCCCTGTCGGATGCCTCTGGTTGGTTTGAAAGAATCAAGCTTCTGACCATTAAAAAGAACAGAAAAGGACACTGAAGAAACCATACTCATAACAGTATTAATCCATCGATGAGAGACGCCAATCTTGATCATAATAGCCCTCAAGTAAGCCCACTCCAACCTGTCATAAGCCTTCATCATATCCAATTTTAGGGCACAATAACTGTTAGTCTTTGCTTTAGATCTCTTCATGAAATGCAGGCACAAATAAGCACATATGATATTGTCAGTGATAAGCCTCCCCGGAACAAAAGCAGACTGTTCAGCCGAAATAATGTCTGGTAGAACTAGTTTCAATCTGTTGGCCACCACTTTAGAGGCAATTTTATACACAACGTTGCATAAGCTTATGGGCCTAAACTGAGATAGGAGAGTGGGGTTTATTACCTTCGGTACAGGAACAAGGACAGTGTCATTTATACCTTCTGGGCTCTCTTCTCCATGCACTATCTTCAGAACCACCCTTGTTACATCATCCCCACAAATATCCCAATGGTGCTGATAAAAATGTGCCGGAAAACCATCTGGCCCCGGTGCCTTTGTCGGGAACATTTGGAATAGTGCTGTTTTCACCTCCTCCTTGGTATATTCTGCATTCAACATTGCATTCATCTCCTCAGACACTTTCCTGGGCACGTGAGCAAGCACAGTGTCCATCCCCTGGACCTCCTCGGAAGTATATAGCTTTTGATAAAAATCATTTACCCTGGCTTTGAGCTCATCTGGATCTACTACAATCGCTCCCACCGAATTGTGTAGCACTTTAATCATATTTTTCTTCCTCCTCAAACTTGCCCGGAGATGAAAGAATTTGGTATTCTTATAACCCGCCCTGAGCCAATCTATCCTCGCCCTCTGGCGCCACATTATCTCCTCGTGGTGATACATCTCAATGAGACGTTCGTTTATTTTGAGTTCCACATGTGATGGCCCCGTTCGCAAAGGATCGGACCGAAGTTCTTCTAGCATTTTCTTTAGCTGCTTGATCTCCTTCCTCACGCTTCCGAATGTGTCTTTACTCCATCTGTCAAGTCCCTTGGACAGGTTCTCAATTTTAAGTCATATCTCTTCAACCGAGTTACAGGGGGTTTCGTTACTCCAGCTTTGAACCAACAAATCTCTCAGACCTGCGTGTGTCTCCCACATGGTCTCATATCTGAACTCCCTTTTTGCCCTTTCGCCTCTACCTCTGCCAAAATCCAAAAGCAACGCCATATGGTCCGATGAAGCCGCAACCTCGTGTGTTATAGAGGCTAATGGGAATCTTGCCAACCAATCTGAGTTTACCAGCGCTCTGTTAAGACGGCATCAAGTAAACGAGCCACCAGTAACTTTCTTCTCAAACGTCCAGAAACAGCCCTTATAGCCCAAATCAAGCAACATGCAAACATCAACCGTGTCTCTAAATGCCTGGATTTGAGCATTACTGCGCTCTCCTACACCTTCATGCTCACTTGGACGTAGCACTTCATTGAAATCGCCTATACATAACCATGGGAGGCCACTTAAAGTAGTGATATTTTTAAGTACTGTCCAGGTCTGGTGTCTAAGATGGGTCTGCGCCTCCCCATACACACACGTCATCCGCCATGGGTCCGCCCCCTGTTCTGAAACTGAAGCATCAAGATGATAACACGAATAACCGAGTATCTCAACTTTTATTGCATTGTTCCGAAATAAGCCAATTCCACCACTTCTTCCCTGACTATCAACAGCATAGCAATTATCATATCCTATCGAACTAGCCATAGCTTCTACCCTTCGACCATCTATTTGTGTCTCAACAATACAAAGTAGGGTAGGAGTAAACTTCCTTGCGAAATCGCGAAGCTCTTGAACTGCCGCAGGTTTACCCGCGCCACGACAGTTCTAGCATAGTGCATTCATTGGGCTCGGCGCCACGATTGTTTCTCCCATCATTACCATCATCCTGCTCCGATCGGGGGTTTGATCCACGGCCACCTCGGCCACCCCGACGTTCTCCTCTTCTTCCACGACCCCCTCCTGGGCCTTGTCCTGTTCTCATGACCCACGAGGCCCTAAGATCCTTGAAGATCAAAGCTGACGGAGGGTGTATACCATTGCCATGCTCCTTTTACTGATGACCCAACATGCCGCAGACCGCACACCAATCCGGAAGTTTTTCATACTTGATCCTGTATATCTGGCGCTTCCCCTCCCTTATCATTAAAACTGTGTTCTTCAGAGGCTTATCAACATTAATCCGGACCCAAACTCGATGGAAGTTGCCTGCAAAGTCTTGCGATTGGGGTTCGGCGTAGATGACCTCGCCAACCTTTGCTGCTAAAGAAGGAACCAGATGAGCATATAATGGAGGTACATCATGAATCTGCACCCAAATTTCTATAGTGTCAAGTTGCACCATGGTTGGCTTTGTCAATCCATCATACGGCTTGAGGATTACAGCATCTCCTCGGAAGTGCCAGGGGCCGTCCCTCGTTACTCTTTCCCAATCCCCCAAGCAGGAAAACTTCACTGTGTAGAGATTATCCTCTAGGGGCTTAAACTGAACTTCTTGGGCAAGATCCCACGCGGCTCTCATGTTTTTGAAGAACCAATACTAGCTGTATGTCTTTGGCGAGTGAACCCTAGCCAAAGCTATCCAGCGCGCCGCCTCGACCGGAGCCTCCTCATCAAAAATCATGTCGTTGAGATCCTCCTCCCGAAGACCTAGCTCCTCCATAAGAGCCGTCACATCATCAGTATCCCTTGATCCACTCGGACGAGATCCTGAAGCCCCGCCCGATGCCATGAAGTTGTCGAACCCTAACCCGATCAGATCGTCTCGGGCTTTTGCAGAAACCCTAGGTCCTCCCCCTTCCCTTGCCCGCCTCAGGCCGAAGAGCGTACCCCCCAAATGAGAGAGGGCAGGAGATCACGGTGAAGATAGGGAAAAAGTTCTCAACGGCGGCGACCGAGATCGCCCCGAGAGGATGAAAACCCTAGCGTGAGGGAAAAAGCTCCCCCCTCAGAGACGTACTCTGTGTGATCCATTGTTCGGTTGATTCTGGCCTGGCCTACCGATGGATTGTTCGGTTCATTCTGGCCTGGCCTACCGATGGATCGATGCTGATAGGTTAGTTAATTAGTTAATTCTTCACTAGCAAGTCATTTATACTCCCTCTATTTTTTTAGTCTGCATATAAAAATTGGCCAAAGTCAAACTTTGTAAAGTTTGACTAGCTTTGTAGGAAAAAATATCAACATCTACAATACTAAAGCTATATGGTATGAAAATTAATTTTATGATGCATTTAATAATATTGATTTCATATTGTGAATCTTGATATTCTTTTCCTATAAACTTAGTCAAAGTTGACAAAGTTTGGCTTTAACCAAATTTTATATGCAAACTAAAAAAAGGAGGGAGTACCTAAGGTACGTGCCCAGTTGAAGGGCTGCCTTGATTCAACGGCATTGGTCGGTCATGCTAGCTTTGCATTCTAGCTTGTTTAGACTACGAGCCACCCACCATTGACGTCAAATGTTTTTAACGTTAGGTGCAATTAGGCGAGATGTACGACCCGATCTAGCTAAATTGTTTCATCTATTGTGAACAATTTAGGTTTTTGGGGTTTGATCCATTTCTACTGTGAAGCATGAGCAAGGCATTTATCACTGAAATGTATGTGCAGTACATTTCATCTGTAGGAACATAGTATACTTGGTGTGCATGTCGGCCGGCTGTAAAGTTTGCATGAAACTTGCTTTGTTAGGAAGGCAGCAAGAAAAAGGGAAAGGAGAAAGCAAGCAAAGCTTTGGTTACAACCAATGGAGAGCCCTGTTGAGTACGTAATTAAACTGCTAATGGTCATGCACCCTTGTTGAGTGGTCTATTTTTGGGGTCATGCACCCTTGTTGAGTGGTCATGACCATAAAAGATATTACTCATATAAATAGAACATGTGGATTGACTGCCCGACTCCTCTGCCTGAAGATCCAGCGGATGCTCTCCTGACGGAGATGCTGACACAGGCCCCTTACGAGGTGCCTGAGAAGAAGATCAAGAAAAAGGCCACGGGAATTCGGAAGAGTTCCCGGCACCAGGTGTTATCAGATTCATCGTCCGATAATTCTGAGGCGCACTCCTACCGCGGAAACGAGGAGGAGGCAGATAAAGGTTCTTCCCCTCCAGCCGGGGAAGATAAGAAGAGGAAGGCCGCCCCAACTGGGGAGGCCGGAGGGTCCGAGAGGGGAAGGACTCTCCCTCCGGACTACTCCGCCACCACCGTCGACAGCGAAGACGAGTGGCAACCCAGGGCCAAGCGCCTGGCGAAATCGTAAGTATTCGGATACCAGAGTAACTCGTGGCTCCGTTTCATTGCACAACTTCACTTAACGCCGGACACGGCTATGCAGTCCGTCTCGGGCCCATATTGCCGTATCCTCGTCGAGTGGTTCTTTGGACCCGTCGGCCATGAGCAGCGGATGATCACTTCCAACCGCCTCCACCCCTCGCCCTACAGACAACGCCGAGGTGTTGTCACAAAGGGCATCAAACCGAGGGGAGGTAGTCCTGGAGGCGCCACAAGGCGACCTTCCGGACTGCAGGCGCAAAGGGAGCAAGGCTCCCAAAGGGCAAGTCCGGCCCCGGGCCGAACACTGCACCGGAACCTCCAGTGGTTCCGGACTCCGGCAGGCGCCCTCCAATAAGAGGGGCAAGTCTACCATGCCGGCGACCTCCGTGCAACCGAAGGCGCCGGATAGTTTGCTGGAGGTGCTTAACGGCGCCTCCATCGACGAGGAGCACCACACTATTATGAGTGTAGTGATCTAGAAGGTTCAGTCCGCCAAGAGCGAACTGACTGAAGCCTATGCCAGCCTTCTAACAGGCTTTGAGGTATGTTTTCAAAATATATGAAAATATTACCGCATAGACAGTAGCCCCTGATGTTCTGTTTGGCGGTCATAAAGAAAATCTGAATAGAGGATCAAAATAACATTCGCAGGAGTCAAATAATATTATGTTGATATGCGTATGCAGGCTTCGCCGCTGACCACTGCCGCATTGACTGCGGAGGTGGATTTGCTAAAGCAGAACCTCGAGCGGTCCGAGAAAGAGCTTGGCCTTGCCAAGAAGCAGCTCGGGGAGAATCAAGGTAAGTAATGCCTTGTCCATATGTGTATATATATATATATAGAAAAGATGCAGTTGCAAAAAATATGATAGGATCATCATGAATGTGCCAGGGACCACGACCGAAGTGGTGGCCCTGAAGCAAGCGCTTTCCGAGGCCGAAAACAAGGCGGCCGCGGAGCACACCAAGCGGGAGAAGCAAGAGGCACGGGTTGTGGAGGTGCAACAAGAGCTCCGAGCTCTCGTGAAGAAGCATGAGACTTTGGAGCTTGACTCGAAGACTCGAGAGTCCGAGCTTGCTGCGGCCCTTGAGAGTGCCAAGGCTGCCAAGGCCGAAGCCCAAAAAGCCCTCCAGGAGATTGAGGCGACGAAGAAGACAACGGCGGGTAAGGCATTCATTATGCAAAGCAAGCATGTGAAAGTAAATTACTTGTTACTTACCCGAGTCCGGAGCTCTCCAGGGGCATTCGCAGATTTGCCCCATAGCGTATCGGATGCCGCCAAGTACTACCGAGCCGAGGAAGGGAGTTCGACGGAGAAGGTGTTCTGGTCCCAGTATGCTGAAGCCGAACACCCGGTGCCCTTGAGCGACCAACTGAAGCAATTGGTCGAGCTCCACAAGGCGACCGAACAGGCCATGAAGGGCCTGATAGTCCGGCTATGGCCTGGAGAGGCAATGCCCAGGAGCTATTTCGGGCTGGTGAAGCGGCTGGTGGATGCCTGTCATTGGCTTGAAGTTATCAAGCGCTCTGTCTGCATCGAGGGCACCCGCAGGGCGCTTGCCCGTGTTAAAGTGCACTGGGGAAAGATGGATGCTGAGAAGCTGGTGACGGACGGACCACCGCAGGGCAAGGAGCATCGCCGCCTCGAAATGTATTATGAGGGCGTCCTGAAGGGTGCCCGCCTTATGGCGGATGAGTGTTCCAAGGATGTAATATTTGAGTGAACTTGCTCGTGTGATCCTATGTTTATGAAAACTTGTTTCATATGCGCTATGCAATGCTCGTTTGAATTTAAAATATTACCTTCTGTGCGGCCGTTTATCAAATCTGAGAGATGGCCAGTCGTCGGCTTCTGCCCCCATGCCACGAGTGCTGGGGTGTTTGGGGTAAATCTGAGCACTCTTTTTCCCATGCTTGGGTCCATCGAGGGAGGTGCTCAGCGCAACGAACAAGGCAATAGGACTATAATGCTTTATCACTCTCACTTAGCCAGAGAATTTTATAATTTTAAATTTCGGCGAAGCCCCTAGTATTCGGAAGACCGAGATCGGGGCGCTATACACGCCTTAGGCCAGACAAAGTCGTCTCCTCGCTCTAAGCGGCATAAGTCTTTAGGGACTCGAAAACCTCTCGAACAGCGACCAGCTCTCGCCTTATCATGACAGTCAGTTTTAGCTTTCTCTACTGAGGTGCTTAGCCCAGCTCAACTGGGGCACAATCACAGTAGTTCTCCCAGCGCTACCTTAGCCGATATAGAGGAACGTAAGGTAACAAAACATGGGAGCCGGGCAAACCCAACTATTGACCCAAGACAAGATTAGGAATTGATGCATATAATGCTATAAGCTCGCGGTGCCGCACTTGTGAAAGTGTTCGGACTTATCACGTCATATTATGGGGTACTTAAGCCCCTGGCGTATTTGCCATACCAAAGTGTACGGTTGCTAGATGTCTTTGAAGAACATATATATATATATAAAGGACGGAATAGAGGATGCAATAATAGACTAAGCCATGCATTGTTTATTCGAAAAGGTGCATTAAGGCAGAACGATACAAGTAGTGAGATAAGCAAAAGAAAAAATATGGGACTATTTGACATGTCCCCTCAAGGGGCAAGCTGCGAAGTGGTATCAAAAACAGGTATTTTGCTCGTTATAGAGACCACCTGGGAGTTCCGTGATATGATGTAGCTTTTCTGCCTCCCTGGTTGTTGTATCGTGTGTTCGGCGATTATGCTGCCGAATAGGTCTTCCGGAGAGTAAGGTCCTGAAAGAAAGAAAAAAAATAAGAAAGTGGGAAGCCCCTAGTGCGGTTGAGCCGCAGTTTAGGGGCGTGCCGTGGTCGTGCCCCTCCCCCTATGCCCATGGTATTTTCATAGCATAATTGTGTACGCGTGGCACAACTTTCGCTGCTTGGCTGGGGCAAGGGTTGGGGCCGCATTTCTATGCTTGCTCGGAACGAGCCAGGCAGTCTTGTTGCAGGTTACTCCGAGAGCGCTTGATGGCGTCCGGACGATTGATCGCCGGACTGGAGAATTGCCTTGAGAGGCTGCTTTGGGCTTCGGCCGCGAGGGCCGCAGTGTGCTCCTCCGTTCGGAGGGAGCGTTCTGTGTTTCCATTGACTGTGATGACCCCCCGAGGTCCCGGCATCTTGAGCTTGAGGTATGCATAGTGTAGCACCACATTGAATTTTGCGAATGCGGTTCTCCCGAGCAGTGCATGATAGCCACTGCGGAATGGGACTATATCGAAGATTAACTATTCGCTTCGGAAATTATCCGGGGATCCGAAGACCACTTTCAGTGTGACTGAGCCTATGCAATGGGCCTCTACACTAGGTATGACGCCTTTAAAGGTCGTTTTTGTGGTTTTAATCCTTGAGGTATCCATACCCATCTTGCGCACTGTGTCCTGATAAAGCAGGTTCAGGCTGCTGCCGCCGTCCATAAGGACTCGAGTGAGGTGAAATCCGTCGATGATTGGCTCTAAGACCAATGCGGCAAATCCGCCGTGACGGATACTAGTGGAATGGTCCCTGCGATCGAAAGTGATCGGACAGGAAGACCATGGGTTGAACTTGGGGGCGACTGGCTCCAACGCATATATGTCCCGCAGCGCACGCTTCCGCTCCCTCTTGGGGATGTGGGTTGCATATATCATGTTCACCGTCCGCACTTGTGGGGGAAACCTCTTCTGTCCTCCGGTGTTTGGCGGTCTGGGCTCCTCCTCGTCATCGCTATGCAGCCCCTTGTCCTTGTTTTTGGCATTTAACTTGCCGGCCTGCTTGAACACCCAACAATCCCTGTTAGTGTGGTTGGCTGGCTTATCGGGGGTGCCGTGTATTTGGCACGAGCAATCGAGTATGCGGTCCAAACTAGACGGGCCCGGAATGTTTCTTTTGAATGGATTTTTCCGCTGACCGGGTTTAGAGCCTCTGCATCTGGCATTGACTGCCGTATCTTCTGCATTGTCACCGCTGATGCGGCGCTTGTGTTTGTTGCGATGTGACCTGCCATTGCTGTCCTTGGTATCCGAAGTACCATGGCTCTTTGATATGTTATTGTTGCGAGCCAGCCAGCTATCTTCTCCCACGCAAAAGCATATCATAAGTGTCGTGAGGGCTGCCATAGATTTCGGCTTTTCCTGGCCAAGGTGCCGGGCGAGCCACTCATCACGGATGTTATGCTTGAAAGCTGCTAGGGCCTCTGCACCCGGACAGTCGACAATTTGATTTTTCTTGGTCAGGAACCGTGTCCTGAATTGCCTGGCCGATTCCTCTGGTTGCTGAACTATGTGGCTCAAGTCATCGGCATCTGGTGGTCGCACATAAGTGCCCTGGAAGTTGTTGAGGAATGCAGCTTCCAGGTCTTCCCAGCAGCCTATGGATTCTGCTGGTAGGCTATTGAGCCAATGCCGAGCTGGTCCTTTGAGCTTAAGTGGGAGGTATTTGATGGCGTGTAGATTATCGCCACGGGCCATGTGGATATGTAGGAGATAGTCCTCGATCCATACCGCAGGATCTGTCGTACCATCGTATGATTCAATATTTACGGGTTTGAAACCCTTTGGGATTTGATGATCCATTACTTCATCTATGAAGCATAGCGGGTGTGCGGCGCCTCTGTATTGGGCTATGTCACGACGTAGCTCGAATGAGTCTTGTCTGCTGTGTTCAGCCCGGCCGGATTTACTTTTAATGTATCCGGCATGACGGTTATCGTCTCGTGCAGTCGGGCGCCCCCGCGATCCATAGACCGATCTTGCTTGTTTTGCCTTGTCCTCCAATACGTTTGGTAGGTCTAGCGAATCTCCCCATGCCTTGGTATTTTTTGAGTGATGCAGAGGTGCGGCCTGAACTTTAGGATGAGAAGCCTCTCTGTCACGGCCACGAGGTGGCCGATCAGCCGCGTCATACGCTGGAGATGTAGGTTTGAGTGCTTCCTGCTCTAATCGGGGTAGCAGCCTGCACTTTGGGTAGTTTTTGGAGGGGCGTTCGAGTTCGTATTCCTCGGCCACATGGACTTCAGTCCATCTGCCGGCTAGCAAGTCTTGATCAGCTCTAAGCTGTTGTTGCTTTTTCTTAAGGCTATTTGCCGTGGCCCTAAGCCGGCGCTGAAAGCGCTCTTGCTCGACGGGATCCTCAGGCACGACAAATTCGTCGTTGTCGAGGCTTGCCTCGTCTTCGGAAGGAGGCATGTAATTATCATCCTCTTCCTCTTTATCTGCCGCTCTCTCCAGAGGGCTGGCTTCTCCATCCTCCTGCGCTAGATCTTGCTGGAGGGGGTCGTCGTTGTCTTCGGCACTGTCCGGGGTATTATTATCTCCCGTGCCTGTATCACTGCCTTTGCTTTGGCGAGATTTAGAGCGACGCCGCTGACGTCGGTGCTTAGTTTGCTTCTTGGAAGGGTCATCCCCTGTTGTTCCATCGCCATTGCCTTCTTTGGGTGTGTCCACCATGTATATGTCATATGATGAGGTGGCTGTCCAGTGCCCTGTGGGTAGTGGTTCCTGTTCCTCTCTTGCATCATTGTCCATGCCGTCGGTGTCTTCGGAGTCGAAGTCGAGCATGTCGGTTAAATCATCGACACTGGCTACTAAGTGGGTGGTGGGTGGGCGGCGAATTTCTTCGTCATCCGCGTCCCAATCCTGCCTGACATAGTTCGGCCAGGACTCTCCTGACAAGGAGAGAGATCTCAAAGAGTTTAATATGTCGCCAAAGGGCAAGTGTTGAAAGATATCCGCGGAGGTGAACTCCATGATGGGCGCCCAGTTGGATTCGATTGGCAGGGGCGCAGGCAGATCAGATTCCATGGCCGGAGAAGAATCCGACAACTTGGAGTCATGGTTTTCGTGAAGGGTAAGGTTGGTATTCGGCTCGATCGCTGCTGAGACTGCAGCTTCTGGCGCGGGGTCCAGCCACCCGTCCACGGATGGCGCAATTGGCTCCAATTCAATGGTCGGAGCGGTTGCCGGTGTGGTCTCTGGAACATTGTCCGGCGGCAGAGCTAAATAATGCCCATCATGACAGTGCGACGCACTTGGCCGAGGCTTGATTCCGTCGAAGATCAAGTCTCTGCGGATGTCAGCCATGTAGTTTAAGCTTCCAAATCTGACCTGATGGCCAGGGGCGTAACTCTCGATCTACTTCAGATGGCCAAGCGAGTTGGCCCGCAGTGCGAATCTGCCGAATACAAAGATCTGTCCGGGGAGAAAAGTCTCACCCTGGACCGCATCGCTATCGATGATCGAAGGAGCCATCATGCCTGGTGATGACGACACAGAGGAAATCTCAATGAAAGCACCAATGTCGGTGTCGAAACTGGCAGATCTCGGGTAGGGGGTCCCGAACTGTGTGTCTAGGTGGATGGTAACAGGAGACAAGGGACATGATGTTTTTACCCAGGTTCGGGCCCTCTCGATGGAAGTAAAACCCTACTCCTGCTTGATTAATATTGATGATATGGGTAGTACAAGAGTTGATCTACCACAAGATGGGAGAGGCTAAACCCTAGAAGCTATCCTATGGTATGATTGTTGTTCTTGTCCTATGGACTAAACCCTCCGGTTTATATAGACACCGGAGGGGGCTAGGGTTACACAGAGTCGGTTACAGGGAAGGAGATCTACATATCCGTATTGCCAAGCTTACCTTCCACGCCAAGGAGAGTCCCATCCGGACACGGGGCGAAGTCTTCAATCTTGTTTCTTCATAGTCCAAGAGTCCGCCAAAGGTTATAATCCGGCTGTCCGGATACCCCCTAATCCAGGACTCCCTCAGCCGGCTCGAGCGCTGGCGGTACCGCATGCGGGTGGCGAAGGTTGCGGCCGCCTACAAAGAGGGCGATGAAGCGGGCGAGGCACTGTTTGGCGAAACCGAGGACTAGGCAGAGGACAATGCCGGCTCCGACGAGTCCTCGCTCCGCTGGCGTCGACGAGGCCCTGCTCCACCGAGGACCCGCGACGCCAACAACGAGGCAACGGACACCGCCGGCTCCGCCGAGGCCCCGCCCCGCCAACAACGAGGCAGAGGACATCGCTGGCTCAGCCGAGACCCCACCCTGACGGCAACGTGGGGGAGGATTTCCACCGCTCCGCCGAGGCGCCGGCCGCTGGCAAAGAGATAGAGGACATCGCCGGCTATGCCGAGGCCCCGCTCCACTGCCAACGAGGCCGCGCCACACAGAAAGCGAGGAAGAGTAGAACACGGTAGGTCGCCGCCGCTCGGGTCCAAGTAAGGCCACCGCTGCTACCCTTTGGTTGAAGCCAAGCTAGGCGGGTTGACCATTGACGACCGGTTAGCTTCTTGGCGGCGACGTGGAGCAGCAGTCTCACATGTACTCCCTCCGGTCCTTTCTAGTCTGCATAAAAGTTTTGTCTGCAGTCAAAGTATCTCTACTTTGACCAATCTTATACAAAAAAGTATGCACTTTCACAACGTGCGAAGTAAAAAGGAACAAAAGGAGTACAAAGAGTTTCAGCAGCTTTTTAACGTTTCTGTACATTGCAATCAAACACACAGGGCTGGCAATTCATAGAGAACATTCAAAACAATCGATGATTATGCATCTCAGCGACTCACATGTCAAAGGCAATATTTACTTCACAACTAAAGAATAAATAAAAAATTGATCGACGCTGCTGACAGCAAAGGGCGTCCCATTTGAAAATATCAAACGCATGTCTTGCTAAAATCAATGAGGAAAATTTGACAAGGTTGTCCCATTCCAAAATATCAAATGCCTATGATCGTGGAATGGGCATGGTTTGCCATCAGTTCGGACATTGACATGGCACCTCGTGCTAAATAAACCAGCTATTCTTTTTGTGCAGTTCCACCAAAATCAGCCAAAGTCGCGCGTAGCTTGTATGATTTTTCCCTTATATGTTGCAACGCCTTGAACTTATCGCCACCTCCTTTCTTGTGCTGGAAATGAATGATTCGATATATTCATGAACATTTTGTGCAGTTCGCATTGAAATCATGCTAGGCACCTGTTGGGGATATTACCACAAGGCGTGAACCGGCCTACTTGGGCCGGGTTAACTTCATTAGTGGTATAAGCAGATGAAGGCCCAAGGCCTATAGTTGGTCTAGAACTTGTAGCCGTAAACTGGCCTGATGTATAACTTGTATTGTAAGTTAGGAATAGGGAGATACCAACCGGGATACGAGTATGAACCGGTTGGGACTCTATGGACCGACGGGCGTCACCCATGTATATAAGGGAACGACCCGGCGGCGGTTCAAGAGAGACAACCACAACTCGAGCCTAGGCGAAGCTTATTTGCTCCCTAGCCATCGAGACCACATCAATTCCGTCACAACTAGACGTAGGCTTTTACCTTCATCGAAGGGGCCGAACTAGTATAAGAACCCTTGTGTCTTTGTGTCCACTTTAACCCCTTCAAGTAAACCCATAGCGATGGCTCCACGACTAAGTCCTTTCACTAGGACATCTGCCGTGACAAATCCCCGACAGTTGGCGCCCACCGTGGGGCTATCGCACGATGGTTTGACGATCTTGGAGGGCAAGCTCAAGGGACTCGAAGGCTATGTTGTGGGCCGGATGACCAAGAGTCGTCGTGGCAGGATCTACATCGACGACGCAGGATGGGGTCCCGAGGCCAATTCGATCGAGTACGGGTACCGGGTCCCCTTTGGTGGCATACACGTTTTCATCGGCAAGATCGGTGGGCCTGGGCCTGAGCTGGACATCTGCACCGACCTCGTCGAGACGGCTCAGCGTGCGAGATCTACCCAGGTTAAACCGGCCGTGAGGCGTGTCTTCATTGGAGTCGTTCACGGAGGAGAGCGTGAGGACGAATCAGAACATGGTAGCTAGACCGTCGTCTATTCCGGTGATGAGTCCTCGACTGGAGAGACCGAATCGCTATACTAGTTGCAAGACGACCAGGTTAGGGGCTGTTCCGATGGCGACAGTATTCCGGACCCCCCAGGCCAGGTTAACCGGGTTGGAATATTCATGGCCGGCACACAGGCGGCGAATCACTCCTCGACCGCCACGGCGATGCTCTCCGGATCAGCATCAGCAGCGGCAGCAGGGGCAGGAGGCCTTGTGCGGCCGCCGGTTCAAGTTCTATCTGATCTGTTTGATGCACTAGCCGCGCTTATGGCAGAGGCCAATCCGGCGGATCAGGAGGCCCATGATGCGGAGATTGCAAAGGTGAGAGAGCAGATCGTGCAAGCCAAAGCAGATCTGGCAGCAGAAAAGGACAGGATGGCTGCAGAGCGGGCCGCTTTGGACGCCCAGGCCTACAAACTCATGCATGATCAGAATGCATCACAGGAGGTTTTGAAGCGGAAGCACAGATCACGCCTGCCGTTAGGGTGTGACCCCCGAAATCTCTTTCACACTCCAGGAGTTGGGCCTAGTAATCCGCCACAGTACCTGGAGACAAACCGGATTGAGGCACCAGGACAAGGGGCGACGGTCCAACCTCGCTTGATGGAACCTCCTCAACAGAACATTGTGGTTCCTCCACCGGTTCAGACGCCCACGGGTCGTTATTCTAATCCTATGGATAACCTTGTTGCAGCCGCCACGCGGTTAGAGGCCATTCCGGTCGAAGGGGACTCTCGCAAGTGATAGAGACGCGTCGGGTTAAGGAGCTTCTCCGGACCGCGCTGATTCAGCGGGAAGCATATTCGTACAGCCGTGATCGAATTCACTCCACGCCCCGTCCAAGCCGGAGCTATAGCAGATGCATGGATGAACCGGCCATATCAAGCAACGCACGAGGCCGTGAAGCGGCCCGTGGCAATAACCCGGCAGGTGGAGTTCGCGATGCTCAGGATGTGGTGGACCGGGCCCGGGCACGAAGGGAGGCCGAGTTAGCAGCACAGAATGATGCGGGTCAACTTACACCGGTTCGTCCTACCACCTTCGCCGGACCAGGAGTCGCATCCACTTTGGGAGTGCCTTGTTTAATCCCCGCTTTACGCAATGTGCGCCTGCCCAAAGATTTCAAGGGTCCGCGCAAGGTGCCGAATTACACTGCTGATTTATCTCCCGAAGCGTGGGTAGAGAGTTATGAGATGGCCATGGAGATGCTAGACGTGGATGATACCGCGTGTGCAAAATACTTCACCATGATGCTTGAAGGCACGGCTCGTACTTGGTTGAAGAGCCTACCACCCAATTCTATCAGCTCATGGGCCCAGTTGCGGGCCCGGTTTATCCAGAATTTCAAAGATACATGTAAGCAGCCCAAGTCCATAGTAGACCTGGCGGCTTGTGTCCAGGAGGACGGAGAATCAACAACCCATTGGGTACGCCACGTTTCGGAAGTTTTGCACTCATCTGACAGGATCAATGCGGACTCTGCAATCTTAACGCTGGCAGGCAACTGCCGGTTCAAGCCTTTAAAATTGAAATTAGGACGCATGAAGCGGTTCTATAATGACA
Source organism: Triticum dicoccoides (assembly GCF_002162155.2). Classification (NCBI taxonomy): domain Eukaryota; kingdom Viridiplantae; phylum Streptophyta; class Magnoliopsida; order Poales; family Poaceae; genus Triticum; species Triticum dicoccoides. Next base: position 5,639,729 of record NC_041385.1, on the reverse strand, counting down.
TGGGAACCCTCATGGCCGCTGTAGTGAAGTATGCTGATTCGGACAGTACCAAGGATCCCGAGACTGATGATGATGAAGCAGGGAAGGGAAAGAAGAATAGCAACTCCAAGGGGCAACAGTACAAACCGGCGGGTCATGGAAACGGAGGCAAGCGCAAGGCAGATGGCAGCAAGGACTTTGTGGCTAACACTAATGCACATGACAGGGGGCAGCGGCGCAGAGGTAAAGCGGCAAATCGTAATGGGGCTCCCAATCCTAACGCAAGCCGTTTGAATTATTTATTGAATCAGCCTTGCCCAAAGCACGGGACGAAGGAGGCGCCGGCTAACCACCTTTGGAAGGATTGTTATATTATGCAGGAGTTTAAAAACTCTAATGCCTTCCAGTATGACCACGGGTCAGGCGGCGGTTCAGGATCCGGTTTCCATGGGCCGGGTCACGATGGAGCTTCTGGTTCAGGTCTCAATCAGGGCGGTCACAACAATCAGAATAATCAGAATATCCAGCAGCAGCAGCAGCAGCAGTCGGGTCATCAGAGCCAGCCAAAACAGTTGAACAATGGGCAATATCATGTTTTCACAACTAGCTTGGATAAACGCGACCGAAAACTCCACAAGCGAGCGGTGAATTCTGTTGAACCGGCCTTGCCATGTTACTTGCGCTGGTCAGAACAGCCTATCATGTGGAGCAGAGAGGATCACCCGCCCCGGGTTGATAATCCGGGCCAGCTAGCACTAGTGGTAGACCCTCAAGTGGGGGGTTATAAATTCACCAAGGTACTCATGGATGGAGGAAGTAGTATCAACATACTATACTATGAGACATTCCGCCGCATGGGTCTAACAGACAAGGATCTCAGACCGTCTAATACGGTGTTCCATGGTGTGGTGCCTGGCAAATCGGCATATCCTGTTGGTACGATAGCCCTGGATGTGGCCTTTGGGGATGAGCACGATTCCCGGTCGGAAAAGCTAACCTTTGAGGTGGTGAAGATCCGGAGCCCGTATCACGCCTTGTTTGGGCGGCCGGCTTATGCCAAATTCATGGCGCGGCCTTGTTATATCTACTTACAGCTCAAGATGCCGGGTTACAAGGGGACAATAACGGTTCATGGGAACCGTAGGGTCGCTTTGGAATGTGAGGAAGGTGATGCGGCTTATGCAGAGTCGGTCTGTGCCACGGAGGAGTTGAAGTACTATAAGGACAATGTTGATCCGACGAATATGACCCCTTTGAAGAAGCCAACTACAGAGCATGATTCGGATCTGAAGTTCAAATCGGCAGCTGAGGCCAAGCTTGTTGACTTCGTGCCCGGCGATTCGTCCAAGCAGTTCACTGTCAGTGCCAACCTGGATCCCAAATAGGAAAGCGCGCTCATCGAGTTCATCCGTGAGAATCGGGACATTTTTGCATGGAAACCGTCCGACATGCCAGGTGTACCGAGGGAACTCGCTGAGCACACTCTTAATGTGGATCCTAAGTATAAGCCGGTGAAACAATTCCTCCACCGGTTTAACAAAGAAAGCCGCAAAGCCATTGGAGAGGAGGTGGCCAGGCTTTTAGCAGCTGGCTTTATCGTTGAGGTGTTCCATCTAGAGTGGCTTGCTAATCCGGTGCTGGTTCTTAAGAAAAACGGCACTTGTCGTATGTGTGTGGATTACACGGATCTTAACAGGGCTTGTCTAGCGGATCCTTTTGCCCTCCCCCGCATTGACCAGATCATTGATGCCACGGCGGGTTGTGAGCGTTTGAGTTTTTTGGATGCACTCTGGATATCATCAGATCAAAATGGCGGTTAAGGACCAGGAGAAGACAGCGTTTATTACTCCCTTTGGAGCCTTCTGCTATGTATCTATGCCCTTCGGGCTCAAGAGTGCCCAAGCCACCTATCAACGGTGTGTACAGAATTGCCTGCATAAACAGATCGGCCGCAATGTGCACGCCTATGTGGACGATATTGTAGTAAAGTCAAGGCAGAAGGAGACACTGGTGGATGATTTGAAGGAGACCTTTGACAACTTGCGAGTTTACAAGATGATGCTTAATCCGGCCAAGTGTGTCTTTGGTGTTCCGGCACGCAAGCTACTGGGTTTCCTGGTGTCTAACAGAGGAATTGAGGCTAATCCGGAGAAAATTACGGCTATTACCTCCCTGGCTAAACCGAAGTGTATCAACGATGTTCAGCGCCTGGCGGGCCGAATCGCCGCACTGAGCCGGTTTATCAGCCGCCTCGGAGAGAAGGCCATCCCTTTGTACCAAATGCTGAGGAAGAAAGACCATTTCGTCTGGAGTCCGGCTGCTGATGAAGCATTTGAGGACTTGAAGCGGCAATTAGCCAATCCGCCTGTTCTTGCAGCCCCGGTCGACAAGGAGCCACTATTATAATACGTAGCAGCCAATGCTCGGGCAGTTAGCGTGGCTATTGTGGTGGAACGCAAGGAGGCAGGCAAGGAATATCCGGTTCAGCGGCCGGTTTATTATATTAGCGAGGTGCTTATTGAATCCAAGCAAAGGTATCCGCATTGGCAGAAGCTGGTCTTTGGTGTTTTCATGGCCAGTCGGAAGTTGAAGCAGTATTTTCAAGGGCACCCCATCACAGTGGTCAGTTCAGCTCCCTTGGGTGATATCATACAGAACCGGGAGGCGACTGGCCGGATTGCCAAGTGGGCTATAGAGCTTGGGCCACATGAACTGAAGTATGTACCTCGGACGGCGGTGAAGTCTCAAGCACTTGTTGATTTCATCAATGACTGGACGGAGTTACAAGCACCAGACGAGAAGCCGGATCACACATATTGGACTATTCATTTTGATGGATCCAGGCAATTGGAAGGCTCGGGGGCTGGAGTCGTATTAACTTCCCCACGAGGTGATAAGTTTTGTTATGTTCTCCGCTTAATGTTCCCTTGTACTAATAATGTAGCTGAGTACGAAGCCTTGCTCCATGGTCTCCGGATGGCTAAAGAGATGAACTTAAGCCGGGTTAAGTGCTTCGGTGACTTGGATCTCGTGGCTCAACAGGTGTCTGGCACTTGGGATTCTAAGGACCCGCTCATGGCTGCATATCGTCGGGAAGTGGATAATATTGCGGGTTGCTTCAAGGGTTATCAAGTGGATCATGTGGACCGTCGGAAGAATGAAGCGGCGGACTCTTTAAGCCGGTTGGGTTCTCAGCGCAAACCAGTCCCGCCTAATGTCTTTCTGGACGTGTTGCACAACCCGTCAGTCCAGCTCCCAGCTGAAGCGGATTTGGCTATTCCCGATCCGGAGGCTCAATTGGTGGCAGCCCTGCATGTTATTCCGGATTGGACAGTTCCTTATCTTGCGTACATGAACCGGGGGGAGTTACCAGAGGATGAGACTCTAGCCAGGCAGATAGTCCGGCGATCCAAGTCTATGACGATTGTTAATGGTGAATTGCATCATTGCAGTGTATCAGGGGCGTTTCAATGTTGTGTTTCTCCTGAGGAAGGCTGTGAAATCTTAAGAGAAATCCATGAAGGGGATTGTGGACACCACGCCGGTTCAAAGTCTCTGGTGGCAAAAGCGTTTCGTCACGGGTTCTACTGGTTGACAGCGCATGCTGATGCGGAGGACTTGGTTAAACGGTGTGACGGATGTCAGAAATTTTCAAGGCGTGCTCATGTGCCGGCTCAAGAATTGAGGATGATCCCAATAACGTGGCCGTTTGCAACTTGGGGGCTGGATATGGTCAGACCTTTTAAAAGATCCAAGGATAAGAAAACCCATCTTTTGGTGGCAGTTGACAAATTTACCAAGTGGGTTGAAGCGGAGCCTGTCAGCAAGTGTGATGCAGCAACAGCGGTGCAGTTCATCAAAAAGGTGATTTTCCGGTTGGGCTTTCCACACAGTATCATTACGGACAACGGTACCAATTTATCCAAGGGCGCTATGAAGGAGTTTTGTGAACGTGAGCACATCCGACTTGACGTATCGTCAGTGGCACACCCCCAGTCCAATGGACAGGCAGAACGAGCTAATCGAGAGATCTTGCGAGGCATCAAACCCCAGCTTATGGTCCCATTGTAAAGAACACCAGGATGTTGGGTTGAAGAGCTACCATCCGTGCTATGGAGTATCAATACTACGCCAAACCGGTCCACAGGATACACACCATTTTTCATGGTCTATGGAGCAGAGGCAGTTCTCCCTAGTGATATCCGGCACGATTCGCCTCGTGTGGCAGCTTATGTTGAAGCGGACAATGAGACAGCACGGCAAGACGCTTTGGACCTATTGGACGAGGAGCGTGATATAGCGGCTGCCCGTTCGGCGATTTACCAGCAAGATCTTCGTCGCTATCACAGTCGCCGGGTTAGAACAAGAACTTTTCAAGAAGGAGATTTGGTGCTTCGACTCATCCAAGACCAGACAGATATGTACAAGTTATCCCCACCTTGGGAGGGACCTTTTGTGGTCAGCAAGAATCTGCACAACGGGTCGTACTATCTGATTGATATTTGAGAGCATCAAGACTCACGCACATCAGAGGAGGAGACCAACAGGCCGTGGAACATAGCTCATCTTCGGCCTTACTACACTTGAGCCATCGGCTCTATATATGTACATATCATGACAGTGCATATATTATCTTTGATATAATAAAACCGGAGCCTCAGCTAAAGCGGGGTCTCTGTCTTTCTTATCATGCGTGGTTACATGGAGTGGCTCTGTTTTTAAAACGGCCTCCGGTTTACCCCTTGACATTTGCTTTTTATATATCACTTGGGGCCTTGGTCATGTCCGAACCAACGCGAAACCTCTAGATAGGCGACAACCACCAGATCACTTGGCGACATGGTCAAGTCTGAACCAGTCACGCCTCTTGATCGGCCTAAGGCCACAAAATCACTTGGGGGCATGGTCGAACCCGAACCATTGCCACGCCTCTTGATTTGGCATATATGCCACGAATCATTTGGGGACCTGGCTGACTTGAATCATTGTCACTCCTATTGGGGGCTTGGTCCTGTCCGACCATGGTAACACCATCTGATCAGCTCAGTATAGCATATTTTTGCAAACGGTTTTATCATTGCCTTTGCTTCGATGTTATTTTCATGGCTTGTTTGTTATTTGTTTTTGTTGGATTTCTTTTATGTCAACAAACACTTTTTTTCCGGTTCAGCCGATGGATTTGATTCCCCTTTAATTCGGAGAAGTATGCCCGGTTTAACTTTTCCTATTAACATCATGGAGCAAGAAGGGGGCTTCTATTGATTCAGTACGGTTTATACGGGAGCTGTTTTCTCCCCCTGTCGGTGTCAAAACCGGCGGATCTCGGGTAGGGGGTCCCGAACTGTGCGTCTAGGCGGATGGTAACAGGAGACGAGGGACACGATGTTTTTACCCAGGTTCGGGCCCTCTCGATGGAGGTAAAACCCTATGTCCTGCTTGATTAATATTGATGATATGGGTAGTACAAGAGTAGATCTACCACGAGATCAAGGAGGCTAAACCCTAGAAGCTAGCCTATGGTATGATTGTTGTAATGTATGTTGTTCTACGGACTAAAGCCCTCCGGTTTATATAGACACCGGAGAGGGCTAGGGTTACACAGAGTCGGTTACAATGATAGGAGATCTACATATCCGTATTGCCAAGCTTGCCTTCCACGCCAAGGAAAGTCCCATCCGGACACGGGCCGGAGTCTTCAATCTTGTATCTTCGTAGTCTTGGAGTCCGGCGGACGATGATAGTCCGGCTGTCCAGACACCCCCTAGTCCAGGACTCCCTCAGTAGTCGATCGAGTGGTTGACCAGTCTCTCGCTGTATCATGACAGTCAGTTTTCGGCTTTCTCTACTGAGGTGCTCGCCCAGCCGAACTGGGGCACAATCGCAGTAGTTCTCCTGGTGCCGCGTTAGCCGATGATACGGAACGTAAGGCAGCAAAACACAGGAGCCGGGCAAACCCAACATTTGACCAAAGACATGATTCGGAGCTGATGCATATAATGCCTAACTCGAGACGCCGAACACTCCCTAAGGTGTTCGGTCTTTATAATAATGGGCAGAACGATGCCCTAAGCCCCTAGTGTCTAGGTACGGGCATGGTCTTCTGACGCGGCCGATGCCGAAGCGTCAGGCTCCGCTTTGGCTATAGGAAGAAACCAAGGGAGACCAACAACAAGAGACAGTAAAAAGGTTTACGCAGGGTCTTAATCTGAAAAGAATCCTCACAACGGGTCCCTACTGCACGTCTGCGCCTGTGTCTCCGTTGCGCCATTATCCTGGACGGGTATGCACGTTGTTCATCGGTAGAAAGAGAGGAACGTTTAGTTTTAAAAACAATTCGTGCGAAAAATATGTGTAAAATAAGAAATATAAATAATTAAAGCAGGGTTTGTATGAACCCGCAGTTGTTTGTGCGCGCAGCCCCCTGTGAAGGGGTATGCGGCTACGGAGCCCCTAGCCTACTGAAGCCGGATTCGTCTATCCGAGTCCGGGGTCTTTAAGTGACCCTCGCACTAAAATGACGCCACGCGGACCGGGCATCTTGAGTGTAAGAGACGCGTAATGCGGTATGGCGTTGAAGAGGACAAAACCCTTTCGTCCCAAGAGTTCTTGATATTCACTTTCAAATGGGACGATATGAAAAATTAATTTTTCTCGTCGAAAATTATTCGGCGATCCGAACACGACTTCTAGTAATATGGAGCCTGTGCACTTGGCGTAAGGGCCTGGCGTCACTCTTTTGAAGGAAGTGCGGCTGTGTCGGATTTTGGCAGGGTTTATGCCCATCCTACGGATTGTTTTTGAATACTGCAGGTTTAAGTCGCTGCCTCCGTCCATTAGGACGTTAGTAAATTGTAATCCGTCTATTATGGGATTCAATATCAGGGGAGTCCATCCCGCGTTTCGAATGCTTCTGGAATAGTCCAGGTGGTCGAAAGTGATTGGTTTTGATATCCAATCTCTACGGTCTGCTGGGTTGGACCGCGCGAGGCTCTTTTTAGAAAGTGTCGCACTATTTTTCCGTATTATCACATGAAGTGAGTTTACTGCTTTGACCCCTTGTGGGACAGTCTTTTGTTTTCCGGTGCTCTGCTGGTGGGGTTTATCGTCTTCGCTTGACGCGTCGAGCCCCTTGTGTTTGGCGTTTAGTCGGCCGGACTGTTTAAAAATCCAACAATCCCGGTGGGTGTGATTTGCAGGCCTTCCGGGGGTACTGTGGATTTGACATATCCGACCCAAAATCTTGTTTAAGTTGGACAATTCGTCGCTGTCATCCTTTAGAGGCTGTGTTCTGCTGTTGGGCCACGAGCTTTTGAATCCGGCGTTGACTGCCGTGCTCTTTGGGCTTTTCTCTTTATTCCGGCGCTGCTCTTTTCTGCACCGTGATTTTCCGTTTCCATCTCTTATCTCGGATGTACTTGGGTCGCTGGTGCTGCATCTTGCTAGCCAGCTATCCTCTCCCGCACAGAAGCGGGTCATAAGGCTTGTTAGTGCGGACATTGTCCTCGGAATCTCTTGACCGAGGTGCCTGGCGAGCCATTCGTCTCGGACATTGTGCTTGAAAGCTGCTAAGGCTTCGGTGTCCGGACAGTCGACTATTTGGTTCTTTTTGGTAAGAAACCTGTTCCAGAATTTCCGCGCTGACTCTCCGGGCAGCTGAGTTATGTGATTTAGATCATCTGCATCCGGAGGACGGACGTAAGTCCCTTGAAAATTTGCTCTAAACGCATCCTCGAGCTCTTCCCAACTTCCAATAGTGTTTTCTGGGAGGCTCTTAAGCCAATGACGGGCTGGCCCTTTGAGCTTGAGGGGTATTGGAAGGTGTCCGCGGCGGTGAATTCCATAATCGGTGCCTAATCCGGATCGATTGGTAGGGGAGCGGGAGGTTCGGAGTCCGGCGCCTCGGAATCACGAGTTTCGCAGGAGACAAGATTTGTGTTCGGCTCCATCGCGGTGGATGTTGATGCCCCCAGGGCGGCGTCTATCCGCCGGCCCTCTATCTGGGCGATCGGCTCCGGGCTAATGGCCGAAGCGGATCCGTGTGCGGCCACCAAGGCACTGTTCGGTGGCAGAGCTAGATCAGGCCCATCGTCACAGTGCGGCGCGCTTGGCTGTGGCTCGAGTCCGTCGAAGATCAAGTCTCCGCGGACATCGGCCATGAAGTTTAAGCTTCCGAATCTGACCTGACGGCCAGGGGCGTAGCTTTCGATCTGCTCCAGATGGCCAAGTGAATTGGCCCGCAGTGCGAAGTTGCCGAATACTAAGATCTGTCCGGGGAGAAAAGTCTCACCCTGGACAGTGTTGTTGGTTGAATATGCCATCAAGCCTATCGGTGACGACACAGAGGAACTCTCAATGAAAGCACCAATGTCGGTGTCAAAACCGGCGGATCTCGGGTAGGGGGTCCCGAACTGTGCGTCTAGGCGGATGGTAACAGGAGACGAGGGACACGATGTTTTTACCCAGGTTCGGGCCCTCTCGATGGAGGTAAAACCCTACGTCCTACTTGATTAATATTGATGATATGGGTAGTACAAGAGTAGATCTACCACGAGATCAAGGAGGCTAAACTCTAGAAGCTAGCCTATGGTATGATTGTTGTAATGTATGTTGTTCTACGGACTAAAGCCCTCCGGTTTATATAGACACCGGAGAGGGCTAGGGTTACATAGAGTCGGTTACAATGATAGGAGATCTACATATCCGTATTGCCAAGCTTGCCTTCCACGCCAAGGAAAGTCCCATCCGGACACGGGCTGGAGTCTTCAATCTTGTATCTTCGTAGTCTTGGAGTCCGGCGGATGATGATAGTCTGGCTGTCCGGACACCCCCTAGTCCAGGACTCCCTCACCCCCCTTATTGACGGTAATGGTTTATAACACTTCCGCTTCAAGCTTGGTTAAGCCAGCTTCATGCCCAGACATGGCAGGTATTCTGTGTCACCTATTTGTTACAATTACTGACACACATATCAAGATCATAAACCGGCTGGCGGTATAACCGCCACCGAAGTTCAAATTTTTCTGATTGCAGGAAATATGAATTGAAGTTTTTTGAACAAAAGCTTCAGTACTTATGCACGAAGGCATATTCAAGGCAGAAGTATTAACTATCCTATTACAAGGCAGCACGGTGCCCAAATAAGATCATTGTTCTCTTGGAAAGATGCCAAAGACAGCTATCCAAACCGGCTTCCGGTTCAAGCCTGCTCCTCATCATCCGCCGCTTCAGCTTCCTCGTCTCTACCCATTGACTGGAAATCAACAGTGGTCCAGTCGATTCCCATTAAAGCTTGGTGTCAGTGTCAAAACCGGCGGATCTCGGGTAGGGGGTCCCGAACTGTGCGTCTAGGCGGATGGTAACAGGAGACGAGGGACATGATGTTTTTACCCAGGTTCGGGCCCTCTCGATGGAGGTAAAACCCTACGTCCTCCTTGATTAATATTGATGATATGGGTAGTACAAGAGTAGATCTACCACGAGATCAAGGAGGCTAAACCCTAGAAGCTAGCCTATGGTATGATTGTTGTAATGTATGTTGTCCTACGGACTAAAGCCCTCCGGTTTATATAGACACCGGAGAGGGCTAGGGTTACACAGAGTCGGTTACAATGATAGGAGATCTACATATCCGTATTGCCAAGCTTGCCTTCCACGCCAAGGAAAGTCCCATCCGGACACGGGCCGGAGTCTTCAATCTTGTATCTTTGTAGTCTTGGAGTCCGGCGGACGATGATAGTCCGGCTGTCCGGACACCCCCTAGTCCAGGACTCCCTCAGTAGCCCCTGAACCAGGCTTCAATGATGATTAGTCTGGCGCGCATAATGTTCGGCATTGCAAGGTGGGTTCTTCCCTTGAATAATCCAGAGAAGATCATGAACACCAGGAAAGTGTCCGGCTCTGCAAGATAAATTCCACATTCCACCGTAGAGAGAATAAAATGTATATCCGTTCAATCTGCTGACGTATTATGCGGCGTGACATTACGCCGCTACCAAGCCACTGTTTTGAATCATTTTTTACTATACCACCTCAGCACGTTTAGCGAAGCGGTTTCCTTGGCACGTCTTGTCGAAGCAGAGATCGTGTCCCCTTTATTCCGGGATTCCCATCAATACGTGCGTGGGTAACCCAACCGTTCCCGTCGCCACGCCTCCTCTATCGAAGGCGAATCCCAAACGGTCACGGAGACGGCCCTTGGTATTTCTTCCCCTTTATAAGAGGACCAAGGCTCGTCCTTGTTCTTCAATCTCGCATTGAATCTCTTCCCCGCTCCCAGTTCCAACACCCAGAGCCTCAGATTTGAGCGCTTCGGATCCTCAACCATGTCCGGCTCCGACCTCCAGGGCCGGTGGATGCCCTCCTCCGTCACGGAGGAGGACATATTGAAGGTACGTGAAGCCAAGTACCTGGCCTACGAGGTTTCGCACAGGTTGCCTTCCCCAGGGCAGGCCGTGCCCGCCCCCGAGCCCAGTGAATACGTCGTCTTCGTATCCCACCTCCGTCGGGGTTTAGGCTTCCCGACGGACCCCTTCGTGAGAGGGCTCCTATTCTACTATGGGCTGGACTTTCACGACTTGGCTCCGGAGTCCATCCTCCATATCTTTGCATTCATTATCATCCGCGAAGCCTTCCTCCGCGTCACTCCCCACTTCGGCATGTGGCTGAAGACCTTCAAGGTGGAGCCGAAGATGATCGGGGGGTGTCAAGCGGAGTGCGGTGGGGCGGCCATAAGCAAAAAGGCCGATGCCCCGTGGCCCGAGGGTTCCTTTCAAGAGGAACTCGGACTGTGGCAGCAGGAGTGGTTCTATATCACCGCTCCGAAGGGCAGCAAGCAAAAGCCGCCGCCTTCATTCCGCCTGGGACCTCCACGCCAGCTAATGTCGTGGGTCAACCAAGGACTCAATTGGGGGCCGTCCGAAGACGTGCCCTCACTGCAGGGCCGGATTCGAGACCTCCAAGCGAGGGAGATCGACCTGATCAAGGTGATGCAGGTTATGCTAATCAGGCATCTTCTGCCCTGCAAACGCCGTCCTCTCCGTCTATGGGAGTTCAACCCGGAGGGACCTCGGATTCTCCAACACTTTATGGGTGCGACACCCGTGGAGATGTACAAGTTGTTCTTCGGACCGGAGGTGGCGTGTCCGGAATTAGCCGAGAACGCAGGCCTAAGCCACAATCGCCCGGATACTCAGGTAAATAGCTCCGAATCCGGGCATTCTGTTTATATGCCCTTCTAGAGTTCGCCTCCTGACCCATTACTCTTCATAGGAATGGGTGGCGCGATCAAGGCTGATAAGTTGTCCGGCCCCCCTCCCAGAGACCGCACTGGAGCCCGTGCAGGTCAGAATGTTGGAGGTCGCGCCAGCAGAAGGGGGCGAAGGGGAAGATAGAGGAGCAAATATTTCGCCCAAAGGGGCGTCTGAAGAGGGGGGAATCAAGAACCCCTCCCTTCAGGGGGAGAAGAGGACCGCCTCCGAAGATCCGGAGGCCAAAGCCCCTAAGCGTGAGAAGAGATCCTCACCGGGGGGTCCGGCGTCCGGAGGGAATCCGGACGCACAATCATCGCCAAAAGATCAGCCCTCTAGCGAGCCGTGAGTATGAAAGAGGGAGTTAATTAGTAAGGAAATACCTTCATTTGTGCTTCTGTGGGTAACTGAAATATTTATATTGCAGTTCGGATCTACAGCCTTCTCAGATGAGTTCATCTTCGGGGGACCTTCTTCCGGAGATGATGGAGAGCGAAACGCCTCCCTCTGCAGCGCCGCCAGATAAGGCAGGCGAGCCCGAAGTGTCGTCACGGAGGGTATCCCCGAGTCCGGAGGGGCCAGAGAGTTTCGCACCCACTAGTATCCGGCCGGGGGAACTGTATCATGACAATCAGTTTTCGGCTTCCTCTACTGAGGTGCTCGCCCAGCCGAACTGGGGCACAATCGCAGTAGTTCTCCTGGTGCCGCGTTAGCCGATGATACGGAACGTAAGGCAGCAAAACACAGGAGCCGGGCAAACCCAACATTTGACCAAAGACATGATTCGGAGCTGATGCATATAATGCCTAACTCGAGACGCCGAACACTCCCTAAGGTGTTCGGTCTTTATAATAATGGGCAGAACGATGCCCTAAGCCCCTAGTGTCTAGGTACGGGCATGGTCTTCTAACGCGGCCGATGCCGAAGCGTCAGGCTCCGCTTTGGCTATAGGAAGAAACCAAGGGATAACAACAACAAGAGACAGTAAAAAGGTTTACGCAGGGTCTTAATCTGAAAAGAATCCTCACAACGGGTCCCTACTGCACGTCTGCGCCTGTGTCTCCGTTGCGCCATTATCCTGGACGGGTATGCACGTTGTTCATCTGTAGAAAGAGAGGAACGTTTAGTTTTAAAAACAATTCGTGCGAAAAATATGTGTAAAATAAGAAATATAAATAATTAAAGCAGGGTTTGTATGAACCCGCAGTTGTTTGTGCGCGCAGCCCCCTGTGAAGGGGTATGCGGCTACGGAGCCCCTAGCCTACTGAAGCCGGATTCGTCTATCCGAGTCCGGGGTCTTTAAGTGACCCTCGCACTAAAATGACGCCACGCGGACCGGGCATCTTGAGTGTAAGAGACTTTTAATGCGGTATGGCGTTGAAGCGGACAAAAGCCTTTCGTCCCAAGAGTTCTTGATATTCACTTTCAAATGGGACGATATGAAAAATTAATTTTTCTCATCGAAAATTGTTCGGCGATCCGAACACGACTTCTAGTAATATGGAGCCTGTGCACTTGGCGTAAGGGCCTGGCGTCACTCTTTTGAAGGAAGTGCGGCTGTGTCGGATTTTGGCAGGGTTTATGCCCATCCTACGGATTGTTTTTGAATACTGCAGGTTTAAGTCGCTGCCTCCGTCCATTAGGACGTTAGTAAATTGTAATCCGTCTATTATGGGATTCAATATCAGGGGAGTCCATCCCGCGTTTCGAATGCTTCTGGAATAGTCCAGGTGGTTGAAAGTGATTGGTTTTGATATCCAATCTCTACGGTCTGCTGGGTTGGACCGCGCGAGGCTCTTTTTAGAAAGTGTCGCACTATTTTTCCGTATTATCACATGAAGTGAGTTTACTGCTTTGACCCCTTGTGGGAAAGTCTTTTGTTTTCCGGTGCTCTGCTGGTGGGGTTTATCGTCTTCGCTTGACGCGTCGAGCCCCTTGTGTTTGGCGTTTAGCCGGCCGGACTGTTTAAAAATCCAACAATCCCGGTGGGTGTGATTTGCAGGCCTTCCGGGGGTACTGTGGATTTGACATATCCGACCCAAAATCTTGTTTAAGTTGGACAATTCGTCGCTGTCATCCTTTAGAGGCTGTGTTTTGCTGTTGGGCCACGAGCTTTTGAATCCGGTGTTGACTGCCGTGCTCTTTGGGCTTTTCTCTTTATTCCGGCGCTGCTCTTTTCTGCACCGTGATTTTCCGTTTCCATCTCTTATCTCGAATGTACTTGGGTCGCTGGTGCTGCATCTTGCTAGCCAGCTATCCTCTCCCGCACAGAAGCGGGTCATAAGGCTTGTTAGTGCGGACATTGTCCTCGGAATCTCTTGACCGAGGTGCCTGGCGAGCCATTCGTCTCGGACATTGTGCTTGAAAGCTGCTAAGGCTTCGGTGTCCGGACAGTCGACTATTTGGTTCTTTTTGGTAAGAAACCTGTTCCAGAATTTCCGCGCTGACTCTCCGGGCAGCTGAGTTATGTGACTTAGATCATCTGCATCCGGAGGACGGACGTAAGTCCCTTGAAAATTTGCTCTAAACGCATCCTCGAGCTCTTCCCAACTTCCAATAGTGTTTTCTGGGAGGCTCTTAAGCCAATGACGGGCTGGCCCTTTGAGCTTGAGGGGTAGATATTTTATGGCGTGGAGATCGTCTCCTCTGGCCATGTGTATATGTAGTATATAATCTTCTATCCAGACTCCAGGGTCTGTTGTTCCATCGTAGGCCTCTATGTTTATGGGTTTAAATCCTGCTGGGAATTCATGGTCCAGCACCTCATCGGTGAAACATAGTGGGTGTGCGGCGCCCCTGTATTTGTGTGTGCCGCTATCATCGGACACTTGACGTGTTGCCTTGATTCTTGGGGCCTTCTCCTTTGGCCCGTAGATGGACCTGGCTGGGCCATCTATCCTTCCAAGTGCGTTAGTTGATTTGTGTGTGGCGCCGCTGTCAGAATTTGGCCTGTCATCTGGCCGTCTATCCAACCAGGCAGCCCCTTTATTTTTGGACGGTGGAGGCTCTATGGCCTCCTCGTCGAATTCCGGTAGCAGCTTGCGCTTCGGGTAGCTCTTTGATTGGTGGCCATTGCCGTACTTACCTGCGGTTTTGAGCACTTTGCTCCATCTCATTCTGAGTGTGTCTTCCGCTGTTTTGAGCCTCCTTTTTTCCTTCTTCAGGCTTCTTGCAGTACTGACGAGTCTTTTCCGAAGGTTCTTGCTCTCTGGCGGCGTGGCCGGCATGAGGTCGTCCGGACTGTTGTTTTCACCGGGCCTGGACTGATTATCTGACTCGTCATGTTCGGACGGTTGCTTATTTGCATGTTCGTCGTCCACTTGTGAGCCCAGCCGTATTGCGGGCTCCTTTGGAGCGTTGCTGTCGTCGAGGCAGGACTTAGGGCGGCGTCTGCGCCGCCGTTTTGGTCGTTTATTGGCGGGGTCATCTTCTGCCGCGACCCATTGGTCCTCGTTATCGCTCTCCTTTGGGGTGTCTACCATATATATTTCAGGTGACGAGGTAGCCCTCCCGTGCCTTATAGGCTCTGTTTCTTGTTCGTCTCCAGCATTGTCGTCTATTCCGTCAATGTCTTCGGAGTCATAGTCTGGCATGTCGGTTAGGTCGTCGACAGTGGCTACAAAGTGGGTGGTGGGTGGGATCTGAATTTCTCCGTCGTCCGTACCCCAACCATCCTGGCCATAGTCCGGCCAGGACTCTCCTGATAACGAGAGATGCTTTAGTGAATTCAGGATATCGCCAGAAGGCGAGTATTGGAAGGTGTCCGCGGCGGTGAATTCCATAATCGGTGCCTAATCCGGATCGATTGGTAGGGGAGCGGGAGGTTCGAAGTCCGGCGCCTCGGAATCACGAGTTTCGCAGGAGACAAGATTAGTGTTCGGCTCCATCGCCGTGGATGTTGATGCCCCCAGGGCGGCGTCTATCCGTCGGCCCTCTATCTGGGCGATCGGCTCCGGGCTAATGGCCGAAGCGGATCCGTGTGCGGCCACCAAGGCACTGTTCGGTGGCAGAGCTAGATCATGCACATCGTCACAGTGCGGCGCACTTGGCTGTGGCTCGAGTCCGTCGAAGATCAAGTCTTCGCGGACATCGGCCATGAAGTTTAAGCTTCCGAATCTGACCTGACGGCCAGGGGCGTAGCTTTCGATCTGCTCCAGATGGCCAAGTGAATTGGCCCGCAGTGCGAAGTTGCCGAATACGAAGATCTGTCCGGGGAGAAAAGTCTCACCCTGGATAGCGTTGTTGGTTGAATATGCCATCAAGCCTATCGGTGACGACACAGAGGAACTCTCAATGAAAGCACCAATGTCGGTGTCAAAACCGGCGGATCTCGGGTAGGGGGTCCCGAACTGTGCGTCTAGGCGGATGGTAACAGGAGACGAGGGACACGATGTTTTTACCCAGGTTCGGGCCCTCTCGATGGAGGTAAAACCCTACGTCCTACTTGATTAATATTGATGATATGGGTAGTACAAGAGTAGATCTACCACGAGATCAAGGAGGCTAAACCCTAGAAGCTAGCCTATGGTATGATTGTTGTAATGTATGTTGTTCTACGGACTAAAGCCCTCCGGTTTATATAGACACCGGAGAGGGCTAGGGTTACACAGAGTCGGTTACAATGATAGGAGATCTACATATCCGTATTGCCAAGCTTGCCTTCCACGCCAAGGAAAGTCCCATCCGGACACGGGCTGGAGTCTTCAATCTTGTATCTTCGTAGTCTTGGAGTCCGGCGGACGATGATAGTCTAGCTATCCGGACACCCCCTAGTCCAGGACTCCCTCACCCCCCTTATTGACGGTAATGGTTTATAACACTTCCGCTTCAAGCTTGGCTAAGCCAGCTTCATGCCCAGACATGGCAGGTATTCTGTGTCACCTATTTGTTACAATTACTGACACACATATCAAGATCATAAACCGGCTGGCGGTATAACCGCCACCGAAGTTCAAATTTTTCTGATTGCAGGAAATATGAATTGAAGTTTTTCGAACAAAACCTTCAGTACTTATGCACGAAGGCATATTCAAGGCAGAAGTATTAACTATCCTATTACAAGGCAGCACGGTGCCCAAATAAGATCATTGTTCTCTTGGAAAGATGCCAAAGACAGCTATCCAAACCGGCTTCCGGTTCAAGCCTGCTCCTCATCATCCGCCGCTTCAGCTTCCTCGTCTCTACCCATTGGCTGGAAATCAACAGTGGTCCAGTCGATTCCCATTAAAGCTTGGTGTCGGTGTCAAAACCGGCGGATCTCGGGTAGGGGGTCCCGAACTGTGCGTCTAGGCGGATGGTAACAGGAGACGAGGGACACGATGTTTTTACCCAGGTTCGGGCCCTCTCGATGGAGGTAAAACCCTACGTCCTCCTTGATTAATATTGATGATATGGGTAGTACAAGAGTAGATCTACCACGAGATCAAGGAGGCTAAACCCTAGAAGCTAGCCTATGGTATGATTGTTGTAATGCATGTTGTCCTACGGACTAAAGCCCTCCGGTTTATATAGACACCGGAGAGGGCTAGGGTTACACAGAGTCGGTTACAATGATAGGAGATCTACATATCCGTATTGCCAAGCTTGCCTTCCACGCCAAGGAAAGTCCCATCCGGACACGGGCCGGAGTCTTCAATCTTGTATCTTTGTAGTCTTGGAGTCCGGCGGACGATGATAGTCCGGCTGTCCGGACACCCCCTAGTCCAGGACTCCCTCAGTAGCCCCTGAACCAGGCTTCAATGACGATTAGTCCGGCGCGCATAATGTTCGGCATTGCAAGGTGGGTTCTTCCCTTGAATAATCCAGAGAAGATCATGAACACCAGGAAAGTGTCCGGCTCTGCAAGATAAATTCCACATTCCACCGTAGAGAGAATAAAATGTATATCCGTTCAATCTGCTGACGTATTACGCGGCGTGACATTACGCTGCTACCAAGCCACTGTTTTGAATCATTTTTTTCTATACCACCTCAGCACGTTTAGCGAAGCGGTTTCCTTGGCACGTCTTGTCGAAGCAGAGATCGTGTCCCCTTTATTCCGGGATTCCCATCAATACGTGCGTGGGTAACCCAACCGTTCACGTCGCCACGCCTCCTCTATCGAAGGCGAATCCCAAACGGTCACGGAGACGGCCCTTGGTATTTCTTCCCCTTTATAAGAGGACCAAGGCTCGTCCTTGTTCTTCAATCTCGCATTGAATCTCTTCCCCGCTCCCAGTTCCAACACCCAGAGCCTCAGATTTGAGCGCTTCGGATCCTCAACCATGTCCGGCTCCGACCTCCAGGGCCGGTGGATGCCCTCATCCGTCACGGAGGAGGACATATTGAAGGTACGTGAAGCCAAGTACCTGGCCTACGAGGTTTCGCACAGGTTGCCTGCCCCAGGGCAGGCCGTGCCCGCCCCCGAGCCCAGTGAATACGTCGTCTTCGTATCCCACCTCCGTCGGGGTTTAGGCTTCCCGACGGACCCCTTCGTGAGAGGGCTCCTGTTCTACTATGGGCTGGACTTTCACGACTTGGCTCCGGAGTCCATCCTCCATATCTTTGCATTCATTATCATCCGCGAAGCCTTCCTCCGCGTCACTCCCCACTTCGGCCTGTGGCTGAAGACCTTCAAGGTGGAGCCGAAGATGATCGGGGGGTGTCAAGCGGAGTGCGGTGGGGCGGCCATAAGCAAAAAGGCCGATGCCCCGTGGCCCGAGGGTTCCTTTCAAGAGGAACTCGGACTGTGGCAGCAGGAGTGGTTCTATATTACCGCTCCGAAGGGCAGCAAGCAAAAGCCGCCGCCTTCATTCCGCCTGGGACCTCCACGCCAGCTAATGTCGTGGGTCAACCAAGGACTCAATTGGGGGCCGTCCGAAGACGTGCCCTCACTGCAGGGCCGGATTCGAGACCTCCAAGCGAGGGAGATCGACCTGATCAAGGTGATGCAGGTTATGCTAATCAGGCATCTTCTGCCCTGCAAACGCCGTCCTCTCCGTCTATGGGAGTTCAACCCGGAGGGACCTCGGATTCTCCAACACTTTATGGGTGCGACACCCGTGGAGATGTACAAGTTGTTCTTCGGACCGGAGGTGGCGTGTCCGGAATTAGCCGAGAACGCAGGCCTAAGCCGCAATCGCCCGGATACTCAGGTAAATAGCTCCGAATCCGGGCATTCTGTTTATATGCCCTTCTAGAGTTCGCCTCCTGACCCATTACTCTTCATAGGAATGGGTGGCGCGATCAAGGCTGATAAGTTGTCCGGCCCCCCTCCCAGAGACCGCACTGGAGCCCGTCCAGGTCAGAATGTTGGAGGTCGCGCCAGCAGAATGGGGCGAAGGGGAAGATAGAGGAGCAAATATTTCGCCCAAAGGGGCGTCTGAAGAGGGGGGAATCAAGAACCCCTCCCTTCAGGGGGAGAAGAGGACCGCCTCCGAAGATCCGGAGGCCAAAGCCCCTAAGCGTGAGAAGAGATCCTCACCGGGGGGTCCGGCGTCCGGAGGGAATCCGGACGCACAATCATCGCCAAAAGATCAGCCCTCTAGCGAGCCGTGAGTATGAAAGAGGGAGTTAATTAGTAAGGAAATACATTCATTTGTGCTTCTGTGGGTAACTGAAATATTTATATTGCAGTTCGGATCTACAGCCTTCTCAGATGAGTTCATCTTCGGGGGACCTTCTTCCGGAGATGATGGAGAGCGAAACGCCTCCCTCTGCAGCGCCGCCAGATAAGGCAGGCGAGCCCGAAGTGTCGTCACGGAGGGTATCCCCGAGTCCGGAGGGGCCAGAGAGTTTCGCACCCACTAGTATCTGGCCGTTTCAGAAGAATCACCGTGCGTTGATGCGTATGGTGATTGGAAGGATTTCGTCCGCCGAGAGCGGATTGCGCAATGCCGCCATGAGTTTGCTGGCGGGATTTGAGGTATGCGAGAATGACGCACCCTTTTGTCTTTTAAAAGTTTCGCACATAAAAATGCGCCCTGCATAGATAGTAGCCCCTGAGACTCAGTAGGTTGTCGGAAACGACAGCGTACCGAGGATCAAAATCTAAAGTAATGAATTCCGTCGTTCCTATGCAGGTGGCGGATAGTCCGGGGGCTAGCCGGACTAGTGGGTTTGCCGAATTAAATCGGCAATTTGACTTGGCAGATGCGGACATCGCACTTGTCAACAGGCGACTTGACGAGTCGCAAGGTAAAAGAGTTCTCCGCAGTCGCTTTATTAAGGGGGTCGAAGCCCTCCTCTGATAAATTATATGCTGTTGTATAGACGGTGCTGCTGCTGTGGAGAGCCTTCGGGCCGAACTTGCTCGAGCTAAGGAGCAAGCCCGAAGGAGTGACGCGGCTGCCTTGAGGGCGGCCGAGGAGTTGAAAGCTGAAAGGGCTGCGCACTGCCTAAGCAGGGCAGAGGTGGCCGAATTGGCCATGAAAGTTAAGTGTGCTGCCGACCGCAATGAGGCTCTTGAAAAGGAGCGCTTATCGGAGCGGGAAGACCTGAAGAAGGCCACCGCCAAAGCCAAGGATGCCCGCTCTGCAATGCGGGCTATGAAGGAGGAACTGCGCCAGGCCGGAGATATCGTGGCTGGCAAGCCTTTTCTGCTGCGTCGCCGGTTTATGGATGGAAAGTATGCTCAATTTGAGCGGCTGTGGAGTCCGGAGGATCCGTATATGGACTTAGCTGCAAGTGCGGCCGATGCCGTTAAGCACTTCCGGAGCCAGAAGGATCACGAGACGGAAGAGCTATATTGGTCTCAATTCCACAGTCCGGATCGCTCACTTCCGTTGACAGACCGATTGACTGAATGGGCCGAGCTAAATAGATTGTCCGGACTTGCCATAACTGACATCGTGGCCCATTTCTGGCCAAAGAGGTCCAAGGCGACGAGCTACTTCGGCTTACTGCAGCAATTCCTTGGAGCGGTGCCGCATATAAAGGAGATGAAGCGGTCGGCCTGCATTGAGGGCGCGCGGATGGCTCTTGCCCGTGTGAAGGCGCATTGTCCGGAGATGGATGCCACCGCTGTTGCCGCCCAGGGTTCGGATGAAAGCCGGCTCCCCGCCGAGCACTATTTCAGGGAAGTTATGCGTGGCGCTCGTGTAATAGAGTCGCAGTGCTCGAAAAATGTCACGTTCAAATGAACGTATTAGCTTGTAAATCGATGATTATGTTATAACTGCTTTTTATACTTGTGCGTCCCAAGTAGTAAAACTTCTCTTGTGCGGCCGTTTACGTATACTTTTGTATAACTTGAAAGATGGCAGTCTTTGGCTTCAGCCCCCACGCACAAGGTGCGGGGGTGTTCGCAAAAATAGCGCGTTTTCACACTTAATCCGACGTCTCGGTCCTGTTATAAGGAGGTGGTAGCGTAGCGAACGAGGCAATCCGGACTATAATGCTTTATCACTTTCACTTAGCCAGTGGAGCTCGAGGGTGGGGCTACGATATAGCCCCTGGTGGCATCGCCCTTCTCCGAAGTCGGAGCGCGTATATGCCTGACCAGGAAACGGTCCTTCATCAAAGCGGGGAATTCTAAACATTCCGATAGTCGATTGAGTGGTTGACCAGTCTCTCGCTGTATCATGACAGTCAGTTTTCGGCTTTCTCTACTGAGGTGCTCGCCCAGCCGAACTGGGGCACAATCGCAGTAGTTCTCCTGGTGCCGCGTTAGCCGATGATACGGAACGTAAGGCAGCAAAACACAGGAGCCAGGCAAACCCAACATTTGACCAAAGACATGATTCGGAGCTGATGCATATAATGCCTAACTCGAGACGCCGAACACTCCCTAAGGTGTTCGGTCTTTATAATAATGGGCAGAACGATGCCCTAAGCCCCTAGTGTCCAGGTACGGGCATGGTCTTCTGATGCGGCCGATGCCGAAGCGTCAGGCTCCGCTTTGGCTATAGGAAGAAACCAAGGGAGAACAACAACAAGAGACAGTAAAAAAGGTTTATGCAGGGTCTTAATCTGAAAAGAATCCTCACAACGGGTCCCTACTGCACGTCTGCGCCTGTGTCTCCGTTGCGCCGTTATCCTGGACGGGTATGCACGTTGTTCATCTGTATAAAGAGAGGAACGTTTAGTTTTAAAAACAATTCGTGCGAAAAATATGTGTAAAATAAGAAATATAAATAATTAAAGCAGGGTTTGTATGAACCCGCAGTTGTTTGTGCGCGCAGCCCCCTGTGAAGGGGTATGCGGCTAGGGAGCCCCTAGCCTACTGAAGCCGGATTCGTCTATCCGAGTCCGGGGTCTTTAAGTGACCCTCGCACTAAAATGACGCCACGCGGACCGGGCATCTTGAGTGTAAGAGACGCGTAATGCGGTATGGTGTTGAAGCGGACAAAAGCCTTTCGTCCCAAGAGTGCTTGATATTCACTTTCAAATGGGACGATATGAAATATTAATTTTTCTCGTCAAAAATTGTTCGGCGATCCGAACACGACTTCTAGTAATATGGAGCCTGTGCACTTGGCGTAAGGGCCTGGCGTCACTCCTTTGAAGGAAGTGCGGCTGTGTCGGATTTTGGCAGGGTTTATCGCCATCCTACAGATTGTTTTTGAATACAGCAGGTTTAAGTCGCTGCCTCCGTCCATTAGGACGTTAGTAAATTGTAATCCGTATATTATGGGATTCAATATCAGGGGAGTCCGTCCCGCGTTTCGAACGCTTCTGGAATAGTCCAGGTGGTCGAAAGTGATTGGTTTTGATATCCAATCTCTACGGTCTGCTGGGTTGGACCGCGCGAGTCTCTTTTTAGAAAGTGCCGCACTATTTTTCCATATTATCACATGAAGTGAGTTTACTGCTTTGACCCCTTGTGGGAAAGTCTTTTGTTTTCCGTTGCTCTGCTGGTGGGGTTTATTGTCTTCGCTTGACGCGTCGAGCCCCTTGTGTTCGGCGTTTAGTCGGCCGGACTGTTTAAAAACCCAACAATCCCGGTGGGTGTGATTTGCAGGCCTTCCGGGGGTACTGTGGATTTGACATATCCGACCCAAAATCTTGTTTAAGTTGGACAATTCGTTGATGTCATCCTTTAGAGGCTGTGTTTTGCTGTTGGGTCGCGAGCTTTTGAATCCGGCGTTGACTGCCGTGCTCTTTGGGCTTTTCTCTTTATTCTGGCGCTGCTCTTTTCTGCGCCGTGATTTTCCGTTTCCATCTCTTATCTCGGATGTACTTGGGTCGCTGGTGCTGCATCTTGCTAGCCAGCTATCCTCTCCCGCACAGAAGCGGGTCATAAGGCTTGTTAGTGCGGACATTGTCCTCGGTTTCTCTTGACCGAGGTGCCTGGCAAGCCGTTCGTCTCGGACATTGTGCTTGAAAGCTGCTAAGGCTTCGACGTCCGGACAGTCGACTATTTGGTTCTTTTTGGTAAGAAACCTGTTCCAGAATTTCCGCGCTGACTCTCCGGGCTGCTGAGTTATGTGACTTAGATCATCTGCATCCGGAGGACGGACATAAGTCCCTTGAAAATTTGCTCTAAACGCATCCTTGAGCTCTTCCCAACTTCCAACAGTGTTTTCTGGGAGGCTCTTAAGCCAATGACGGGCTGGCCCTTTGAGCTTGAGGGGTAGATATTTTATGGCGTGGAGATCGTCTCCTCTGGCCATGTGTATATGTAGTATATAATCTTCTATCCAGACTCCAGGGTCTATTGTTCCATCGTAGGCCTCTATGTTTATGGGTTTAAATCATGCTGGGAATTCATGGTCCAGCACCTCATCGGTGAAACATAGTGGGTGTGCGGCGCCCCTGTATTTGTGTGTGCCGCTATCATCGGACACTTGACGTGTTGCCTTGCTTCTTGGGGCCTTCTCCTTTGGCCCGTAGATGGACCTGGCTGGGCCATCTATCCTTCCAAGTTCGTTAGTTGATTTGTGTGTGGCGCCGCTGTCAGAATTTGGCCTGTCATCTGGCCGTCTATCCAACCAGGCAGCCCCTTTATTTTTGGACGGTGGAGGCTCTATGGCCTCCTCATCGAATTCCGGTAGCAGCTTGCGCTTCGGGTAGCTCTTTGATTGGTGGCCATTGCCGTACTTATCTGCGGTTTTGAGCACTTTGCTCCATCTCATTCTGAGTGTGTCTTCCGCTGTTTTGAGCCTCCGTTTTTCCTTCTTCAGGCTTCTTGCAGTACTGACGAGTCTTTTCCGAAGGTTCTTTCTCTCTGGCGGCGTGTCCGGCATGAGGTCGTCTGGACTGTTGTTTTCACCGGGCCTGGACTGATTATCTAACTCATCATGTTCGGACGGTTGCTTATTTGCATGTTCGTCGTCCACTTGTGAGCCCTGCCGTATTGCGGGCTCCTTTGGAGCGTTGTTGTCGTCGAGGCAGGACTTAGGGCGGCGTCTGCGCCGCCGTTTTGGTCGTTTATTGGCGGGTTCATCTTCTGCCGCGGCCCGTTGGTCCTCGTTATCGCTCTCCTTTGGGGTGTCTACCATATATATTTCATGTGGCGAGGTAGCCCTCCCGTGCCTTATAGGCTCTATTTCTTGTTCGTCTCCAGCATTGTCGTCTATTCCGTCAATGTCTTCGGAGTCATAGTCTAGCATGTCGATTAGGTCGTCGACAGTGGCTACAAAGTGGGTGGTGGGTGGGATCTGAATTTCTCCGTCGTCCGTACCCCAACCATCCTGGCCATAGTCCGGCCAGGACTCTCATGATAACGAGAGATGCTTTAGTGAATTCAGGATATCGCCAGAAGGCGAGTATTGGAAGGTGTCCGCGGAGGTGAATTCCATAACTGGCGCCCAATCTGGATCGATTGGTAGGGGCGCGGGAGGTTCGGAGTCCGGCGAGGAGTCCGACGCCTCGGAATCACGAGTTTCGCACGAGACAAGATTAGTGTTCGGCTCCATCGCCGTGGATGTTGATGCCCCCAGGGCGGCGTCTATCCGCCGGCCCTCGATCTGGGCGATCGGCTCCGAGCTAATGGCCGAAGCGGATCCGTGTGCGGCCACCAAGGCACTGTTCGGTGGCAGAGCTAGATCATGCCCATCGTCACAATGCGGCGCGCTTGGCTGTGGCTCGAGTCCGTCGAAGATCAAGTCTCCGCGGACATCGGCCATGAAGTTTAAGCTTCCGAATCTGACCTGACGGCCAGGGGCGTAGTTTTCGATCTGCTCTAGATGGCAAAGTGAATTGGCCCGCAGTGCGAACCCGCCGAATACGAAGATCTGTCCGGGGAGAAAAGTCTCACCCTGGACAGCGTTGTTGGTTGAAGATGCCATCAAGCCTATCGGTGACGACACAGAGGAATTCTCAATGAAAGCACCAATGTCGGTGTCAAAACCGGCGGATCTCGGTAGGGGATCCCGAACTGTGCGTCTAGGCGGATGGTAATAGGAGACGAGGGACACGATGTTTTTACCCAGGTTCGGGCCCTCTCGATGGAGGTAAAACCCTACGTCCTGCTTGATTAATATTGATGATATGGGTAGTACAAGAGTAGATCTACCACGAGATCAAGGAGGCTAAACCCTAGAAGCTAGCCTATGGTATGATTGTTGTAATGTATGTTGTCCTACGGACTAAAGCCCTCCGGTTTATATAGATACCGGAGAGGGCTAGGGTTACACCAGAGTCGGTTACAATGATAGGAGATCTACATATCCGTATTGCCAAGCTTGCCTTCCACGCCAAGGAAAGTCCCATCCGGACACGGGCCGGAGTCTTGAATCTTGTATCTTCGTAGTCTTGGAGTCCGGCGGACGATGATAGTCCGGCTGTCCGGACACCCCCTAGTCCAGGACTCCCTCACTTGGAAAAGAGCTTCTTCATGGATCAGGGAAGACGGTTCAATGTCAGGAGCGTAAGTATGCTTACGGATTGGAGGAATCAGATTCTCCGCTTCAAGGGTTGGGGCAGGCACTCGCTTGTTCTGATTGTTGTATTGCGCTTGATAATGCGTCAAGTCTGCCTCTTCAGCTAATTGACAAGCCAGAGGTCGCACTGCATGGTTTATTACCCTCAGATCATCTTCGTTAAATTTAGAGCCATCTTCCTTCAGGCTAGGATAGCCTTGAGCTGCTTCCACAGGGTCAAAATCTGGCACCCATGCCTTTGCCTGGATCAAGGCGTTAATAGCTCCGGTACGAGCAGCGGATTTTTTCAGCTCCTCAATCCGGGCCGGAAGCATCGACAACCTGTTAAGAGTGTCCTGGATTAAAGAAGGTGCCGGGTTGTTATGAGAGGCTGTGGTGATGATCCGCTGGGCTCCGGTATATAATTGTTCCACTAAGGTGTAGGCGGCCTTCAGTTTCTTCCGCACATCATTTCCTAAGTGCCCGATGCGTGTGCCTACAACAGTATAGGGACGGTCTCAAACCGGATTTATACTCCAGCAGGTCCAAATTATCACAGAAGTTGAAAGGAGCTTACCAAAGATCGCAGCGGTCATGGAGTGTATTTGCCGCTTTATGGCCGTAAGTTCATCCACCACCGGTTTAAGGGCAGCTTCAGCATTTTCAGCCCTTTTGGTTAAAGCGGCCTTCTCAGTGGCCCAATCAGCCCGCTCTTTCCTGAAGCCTTCCTTCAACTGTTCAGCGATGCTCAAGGCGCTGGTTAATTCATCTTTCGCCTTGTCTGTTTCAGCCTGTTGGGTTTTTAAAGTCTCCTGCAAATTGGCAATCCGGTCCTCCTTGATTCTCACCTCAGCCTGTATACAGACAACATTTAGCTTTAAATAGGCGGTCCAAGAAATTGAAGTATCAACCACATAACAAAGTTATACGCCTGATACTTGGGGGCTAATGCACCTTCAATTTTCATATATTACTAGATTGCAAAGTCCCAAGCTCAATACAGGTATTCAACTTGGCACTTGGGGGCTAATGGCTATTTGATCAAATTATGTTCTAAGGATAGTTTTCTATCGGAGCTCCGGTTTAACTATGCTAAGTTAAACCGGCCCTTGGGGGCTATATTGATGGATTTCAAAGTGTTGAGGATCGTATTCAAGTCCTGGTTTGACAAAGGTTACAAACCGACCCTTGGGGGCTAGGAGGATTGATACGATGGCAGTAAGTAAAAAAGTAAGTTACCTCAAATTTATCCCTCATCATTTTCACCAGACCAGCTTCACAGTCACGGCTAGTAAAAGCCGGTTTAAATAGCCGGAATGAAG
Organism: Triticum dicoccoides; assembly: GCF_002162155.2. Classification (NCBI taxonomy): domain Eukaryota; kingdom Viridiplantae; phylum Streptophyta; class Magnoliopsida; order Poales; family Poaceae; genus Triticum; species Triticum dicoccoides. Next base: position 5,613,401 of record NC_041385.1, on the reverse strand, counting down.
ATCTTGGGCGCTTGGAGCAGCATATGTCTCCAGTTCGACATCCCATTTTCCTTTGTTCAGAGCGGAAAAATCCTCTTTTACGGTATGCTTGGTTAAGGTGACAAGATTCCCGGGCTCAAAGCGGCCTACACTGGTAATCACAACATCATCATCTTTAGAATCGGCGGTTTGTGTTGGTGCGGCCGGTTTGTCAGCATGACTGTGGGATTTCTCAACTTGGACGGAGCTGGCAGGTGGGTCAGCAGAAATTGAAGTGTTAACGGGCCTCTCTTCGGGAATTGCATCGTCTTGCAATGGAGGATCATTGGGAATATCTTCAGGAGAAAACGCTTCAAGATCTGGCACTTTGTCATGTGTTGGGGCTACATCTTCTTCAGCCGCTTTATCCAGGCGGGCCTTCTTGCTTGGTTTAGGTTTGGCCCTGAAAGAGAAACAAAGAGTCAAGGAACAACATAAGCCATTACACAGTATACTGGAAGCATATGTTCAACTTAACTTACCCAAGAACCGTTTTCAATGGTGGCAGCTGAGTGGCCGACGATTCACCAGAAGATGAATGAGAAGTAACCTGATAATCGGAGTCGGATGGATTAAGAGGTTGACAGAAGAAACCCGCTTTAGGATTTAAATCAATAAAAAGGTCGGAGACCTCGGAGCGGCATTTTCGAACCGGACTGTTTGGTAAACCGGCGGAGGTAACTACCTGGCCACTGTGCCGGGTTGTGCGGCGAGCTTCATGTTGGTGAGTCTTCATAAGAAATTTGGGATCCAAATAAGCAAGAGGATGAGAAAATTTAACTTTCCAATTTGCCTGGCGAAATTTTGGCAAAGGCAAGATTTCTGAATCGGAAGAGAGAATAGTTACCTCAACGAATCCCGCATTGCTGGCTTCAGCGTCGTCCTGACAAGCATCATCATCAATAACCGGATCAGATGAAGCGGTGGTTTTTCTCTTGTGAGCTGGTTTCTTGATAACCTTCGTCTTAGGTCGGGTTGACCGCCCTGCCTTCTCCGTTTTGTCTTGTGGAAGCTTCTTGCTCCAAAACGGATTATCACCCTGGATCAGCAGTAATTAAATGTCAGACGAATAAAGCAGTAACAGGTTCAACAATAGAGCAATTAAAATCTTACCGTTGGCGGTTTGTTGGTGGCGCAGTAAGGAAGCAGACCGGTTTGAGCACAGAGGTGCTCCGGTTCATTCAACATCTTCTTTACAGAATCTGTGACTTCATCATCGGAGAGTTGGATTTTAGTGTGTCAGAGTGGGTCATCGACGCTACCAGTATACTTGCACATCAAACCGGAGCGCCGGCTCAGAGGCAGTATACTCCACGATATCCAACAGCGTGCAAGGTCTATTCCTGTCAACCCGTTGGCCATAAAGGCTCGGAGCTTGGACAGTTGCGGAGCATATTTAATTCTCTCCTTGCCACATAGTCTTTGTGGAAAAGGGTGAGTGTTGCTGAGCCATTCTGGACGGAAGCCAGGCAAGGGATTTTCATTCTCAGGAGAGGTATCTTTGCAATAAAACCAAGTTGCATTCCACTCCTTGGGGTGAGTATGGAGTTTGACGTGGGGATAAGTGATTTCCTTCCTCTTCTGAATGGCCATGCCACCCAATTCAGTATTGGGACCGTCGGTAAATTCAGTACGACGGTTTAAATGGAAGAGGTCTCTAAACAACTCGACAGAAGGCTCCTCTTGAAGGTATACCTCAGAGAGTACTTGAAAGTGACATAGATTGGTGACGGAATTGGGGCCAATATCCTGTGGACGGAGCTGAAAGTTGGCTAACACATCCCGGTAAAACTTAGAACCGGGCGGTTTAAAGCCCCGGGCCAAGTGATCTGCAAAGACCACAACCTCTCCCTCTTGAGGTGTGGGAGGACATTCATCTCCAGGAACCCTCCAGTGGATTGTATCTTTGTTATCTAAAGCGCCGATCAGGACTAGATCATCCAACTGAGATTCAGTGCCGCGAGAGGGAACCCAATTGCACTCATATACTTGTTTGGCCATGGTGAGATCTACAAGAAATAAGTGATCCGGTTCAAGAATATGTTGTATAAAAGAAGGTGTTGATCTAAAACAACGATAAACCGGAGGCAATATCTATAAACCGGTCTTCTACAATGCGGCATCATAAGGATTCTGGCGGTTCAACCAGGGGACTAATGGTGTATACCGGTTTAGTAATTTTCTCTATGGTAAAGTTAAACCGCCTGACCTAAGCATCGGAAGCAATTTAAGTTGTGGATAGCTAGGTATGCAGAAACAGGTTTCACAAAATCCTATTACAGCCACGGATCTACAGCAAGTTCATAAAAGCAGAAAATATTCCGAAGAGTAAGACAGAACGGAAGTGAACCATTGAGCGGGTATGTGCGTGAGATCTATGGGCTTAAATGAGAAATTATAGGCGGATGCTTAGAGATTACTACTAAACACAGCAGGGGTTCACAGATTCATTCAAGAATCGGAGAACAAGTATGAGCAAGTGACGAACACAGCACGAACTTGGAACCCTAAGAACAGATCTAGGTCAAGAAGAGGAGAAAGCTTACTGGAAACGGAGAAGATGTGGAAGGATACCGCAGTGCTCTGGTACGTTCAGGTTGATGCAGCAGCCCAAGACAAAGCAGAGGTTGATGACGACGGCGGAGCTCCAAGGTTGGCGACGCGAGGAAGACGAAGAAGAAGAGACGAGGGGAAAAGAAAGGATATGACCCTTCGGTCGTATTTATAAGGCAACAGAGTTAGGTCAAGCGCGCGGATCCAGGAACTATTGTTAAAGGAGGGCGTTATAAATGATAAATTTCATGATGACGTCATGCCGGTTTACAATAACCAGAAATGATGACGACATGGCGGTCTACCAATTACCAGAAGATGTCCAAGACACAAGATTTTGAGGATTGACATGAACCGGTTCAAATCAATCTGGGGCCTAATGTTGGGGATATTACCACAAGGCGTGAACCGGCCTACTTGGGCCGGGTTAACTTCATTAGTGGTATAAGCAGATGAAGGCCCAAGGCCTATAGTTGGTATAGAACTTGTAGCCGTAAACCGGCCTGATGTATAACTTGTATTGTAAGTTAGGAATATGGAGATACCAACCGGGATACGAGTATGAACCGGTTGGGACTCTATGGACCGACGGGCGTCACCCATGTATATAAGGGTACGACCCGGTGGCAGTTCAAGAGAGACAACCATAACTCGAGCCTAGGCGAAGCTTATTTGCTCCCTAGCCATCGAGACCACATCAATTCCATCACAACTAGACGTAGGCTTTTACCTTCATCGAAGGGGCCGAACTAGCATAAAAACCCTCGTGTCTTTGTGTCCGCTTTAACCCCTTCAAGTAAACCCGTAGCGATGGCTCCACGACTAAGTCCTTTCACTAGGACATCTGCCGTGACAAATCCACGACAGCACCCCTGTTTGCACAAATACAAAAAAGTGATTAGTATAAAGAAAACTGTACTATGAATTGACAGTTTAAATAGGCACCTACATGGTCCATGTAGAGCACACTTTTAGAAAAATGGAACTCACCAGAAAGAATCCTATAACAACATTGTACTCACGCATCACAGCAAAAAATGGAGATTTGTCAGTCCTTCTGAGATGAAGTTAGTTTGGTCTTGTGGGGAGTAATGTAACCACATCCTTCAACTGCTCCTTATGATGAGAAGATAGACAGGGCTTTTTCATCCTGGCATAATCGGAACTAGTCACTTCACGTATTCCATATTCTTCTTCAGAGGAAGATGATCCTGTTGTGCAAAGACAAGAGGACTACTAAATGCTAGCATCCCTGTTTGCTCGAAAAAAGGAAAGGAAATATTTAAAACAACACAGATGAAGCACTTCTCAAGGACAATACCACTTTTTCATGAAAGTATCTAAATAGTAGCACAACACCGATAGAGATGACAAAGCTCAATCATATGGATGAAATCAGCGGGTGAGTACCAACCTTTGTCAGGAGGCTTATTGTGTAGAGCATACAGATGAAGCACTTCTCCGGAACCATCTGTTGCTATCTACGGTGGTGGCCATGCTTACTATATACTCCTCGATTAGTTTAATGTTTCCAACATCTTCTTGTGCAGTTCCACTAAAATATATGGTATCTTCAAAGAAGATCCCTGTTTGCACAAGTAGAGTTAATTACGTATTACATTAAGAGTGGCGTCAAATCAGTGGCAAAACAATTGCTCGTTCCAGGCATAGCAATAAATTAAGATGCAAAACTATATCATTACTTGTGTCATCACAGTTCTAGTGCTTCGTTACAACACTAGGAGTTGATTTTTGTTTTTCTTCAGCTTGTTCTTCCCCTTCATCACTTGGTTAAATAACTGACAAGCTTCGCCTTCAATGTAAGATTTGGCATGTCAATTAGGGAGCACTAGTATAGTACTAAACTTAATTTTCTGATGAAAGTGGCAAAATACAGGCCAACAGTTGTGAAATATCCTTATCTTACCTCAATGGGATATTACGGTGCACATACAGATTGGAAGTCTTGTCTCCATTTCTGAAGTTCACTAAAATCAAGCAACATTATCGTACAAGTAGCACAACATATGAAAGCACACTACAGAATCATGTGAAAGAACGCTAGTACTGACCTCTCATGATGCGGAATTCAAACAACTCACAAGAAGAAGATCTGAACCAAATTTGCCAACACGGATAGGAAGTAAGATCTCCTCTTGTGCAGTTCCACTAAGATCAAGCAATCAAGCAACGTTGTCGGTGTGACATTTTGGTTGAACTGCACAAAACACTCTTGAAACAAAAGTGTTTTGTGCAGTGCAACAAAAGGTCACAATGGCAACGAGGTGATGATGATAACCCAGTTTACACAGAGGTGCAAAGGAAACAATTAGTGGTCAATAACGGTGGATGACACAGAAGCCAACAGAAAGAAGCATCTACCTTATCTAAATGGGAAAGAAAGCAAGACAGTAACATTTCTCAAACGGTGGCATTGATTAATATTAACATAGAGATTATATTAACAATAAAATTCGTTAAACATGTAATTTGCTTTTAACTATGGCAGTGCATCAATTTTCCAGCGGCATTATTAGAGGGTGTTTGTTTACAGGGATATTTTGGTGTAGGGACTAAAAAAACTCTGTGTCAGTCCCATCTAAACCAAACAGGAGGGACTTTAGGGACTAAAAGTGGGCATTTGGGACTAAAGAAAGAATACACTGAGGGAGTCTTTTTGGGACTTTTTCCAACAGTTGCCCCTACCACGCATCGCACCTTGTCTCTATTAGTTCATTATTAGGGGTAACATGGTCTTTTAACATGTCATTTAATAACCTGTAGTCCATGTTTAGTCCCAGGAAGCAAGCAGGTAGGGACTAGGGAGTTTTTAACCAAACATGGCCTTAGATTAACAACAATTAATGAGTTGCACGGGACAGTGGACGCACCAGCACCATGTGCATCTACCGATGTACTGTGGTCATGCATAGTCTGTTGCAGCAAAGAACAAACAACCAAGGAGCATATTTGTGTTGGTCCCAGTTTTGTTATCTTTAGACACCTTTCCCTATGTCAGCGCAGCAAATCTAGTCCTGCTCAAACTCTACAGCCTTGTCCCCCAAAACAAAAGATCAGCTTGTTACAGATGTGCGTACTGCGTTTGTCATTGTTTTCCCTTTTCGACCAACGCAGGTGCTGGATAGCCAGTCTGTACTAGTACATTCGCCCCTTCCTTTCCTCTTTGAACCACGTCCTAGATTTATGCGAACAACTTTCCCCACTACTTTCCCCCATTCCTTTCCTCTTTGAACCATGTCCTAGATTCATGCTATACAACTTTCCCCCTTCATTTCCTCTTTGAACTACGTCCTAGATTCATGCTATATACAACTTTTCCCACTACTTTCACCCACTCCTTTCCTCTTTGAACCACGTCCTAGATTCATGGTATACATGCAGCTAGAGCAATGCATGTGGAGTAAGTAAATTATACCTTAAGGTTCTTGGGGCGTGGTTCGATGGGCGACGGAACGGCGGCGAAGAAGAAGGGGTCGGAGGCCCTCCCGCGCCGCTGCTGGGTGAAAGTGAACAACTGCGCTGGTAGTGGATTCCCTCCCTCGCCGACGGCGACAGCGTTAAGCCTCCTTCCCTTCCCGGTGGACAGATCCTGCCGGCTCTTTGAGCAGCAGTGAGGGGAGAGAGAGGCAATGAAGTCTTGTTTAGATCTGGAGAGGGCGAGAGAGTGTGAAGAGAGCAACTACAAGTGTTGAGGCTCCAGCGTGTCTATATATATTGGAGAGAGAGAGAGTGTGAAGCATGCAAACCCTAGAAAACAAGTGTCGAGGCTATAGCTTATACCTTATGAGGTGATTATACGGTCACTACGAGATCGTATAGCTCCGTATCCATCCATTTTGACCAGTCAAAGAATGCTCCTGGCACAAATTATGCTCAAGTGTAGTTATCGAATCAGAGACCTCAAGTTTGATGAGAGAACAGGCTAACCAGCTACACAACCCTCCCATTATGTTCAACGAGAGGAAAATAACCTTTTATACATTCCTGCATTCGTGGGACAAGCATGCCGTGTTTTTTTTTGTGTGTGTGGGAGTCATTCGGATTTCAATCATAATCGTGTCATGTGGCTTTGATGGTAAGACTATCCACAGTGGTGCAGAAATAATGCAGCCTTAGTCACCTTACCTCTCTCCACGTAGTACGTTGGGTCCCACCAGTCAGAGGGTGAAACAAACAAATTAATAAGAAAAATAAAAAGCGCCAGCGGTGTATCTTACCTCACACATATCGCTACTGCTCGGGAACACTGTCCAATTGATCCCTTTGTTCGCTCACGTACTATTTTAAGTGAATCCTTATTATAACATGCACACAATTTTGGGCACTTGTATTCGACTTAAGTCAGTGTGCCACCGTATCTCATATACTTACTACTCCCTCTATCTAGGTGTAATAAGTCACGTTAGAAGGTGCAATGGGACCAAGGTGCGTGAGTGTGTGTGTGTGTGTGTGTGTGTGTTTAAAAGCGTGTGTGTGTTAGAGAGAGCGACAAATCGACCTACTCCCACAGAGCGATGGTGTGTAGTGTACGATTTTAGCCGCGAGAGTCGGCGCATCCTCTCGTTTCCGGGCGTGTCCGGTAGGGACATGCGGACACCTGCCACGTTCGCTCCTGACCAGCCTGGCCCACCCAAAGACCCTCCATCGCCTGCGCGCGCTTCCCGCCCGGAACGGTCAGCGCCGCTCCAAAGAATCGGTGCCGCATTCATGCCCGAGCAGAGCGGACGCAACCTCTCACTGGCACAAGAGTGATGGTTGCTTCGTCCGTCCAACTTACTGCTGGGTCTATGTGATTTGACGGCTCATTGGTCTTTATTACTAAGGTGTTAGGACTGCTGGATGTCCCACGCTTTCGGCGAAAGGAGGTACTACTAGATTACAATTTTCTCCACTCTTACAGCGGAGGAGTGCAAGAGCAGTGAAAACACGCAGGCTCAGTGATTACATGGCCCACCTCACACTATCATCGTGCGACACCTAACTCTTTACATAGTACTCCCTCCGTTCCTAAATATTACTAGATGAGTCCCCGCGCGTTGCCGCGGAACAGCCATATATCTCTCTGCGCAAAATTATCGATTTCATAGAACTAAAAAAACTCTATAACCACATGACAAATGTGCTAGCCAAACTAAATAAACTCCCGTCATAATTTAGATCATCCTACGTAAGGAAAAAAGATCAGCCAACTCCTACTGCATAATGGGATTATATTTTTCTTTTTGACATGTTAATGGGACTTAAAAGCTCACTTACATGCATGCTACCGGTGCATGCTTGCATGCAGACATCTTGATGTGATTTAAAACCAACTCACATGCATGCCACGGTATTTCTGCATGCTTGCATGTGGCTTAGTGCAGAGCCTCTCAACGTGTAGATCAGACGACTATTATGGACTGATTTAGTTCATCTAACGGCTACATTAATTTTGATGATGTGGCTCAAGGAGAGGATAGAGAATTCCTAGTAGTGGGGGCTAGCTATTACTAGTAGATAAGTCTTTGTAGAGATTCCACTAGGTGAACTACATACGGAACAAAATGAATGAATCTACACTTAAAATGCATCTATATACATCCGCATGTGGTTCATGGTGAAATCTCTACAAAGACTTATATTTAGGAATGTAGGAAGTACTAGTATAGTACGTACTGTAATTTATCAGCGAGATAAATTTGTACAATGCTATGAAGATGCCAGCTTCTGTTACATGTAGAAACGTCCAAGGTTGCCCGTTGCAACATTTCATCAAATACAAAGGAGACTAACATGCATGCTATTGCATCTCAATGATTGACAGATGATAGCAAATATTTACTCCCCCGTTCCAAAATAAGTGTCTCAACTTTGTGCAAACTTTAGTACAAAGTTGTACTACTACTAAAGTTGACACTTATTTTGGAACAGAGGCAAAAATATGTACTCCCTTGAACCGTGAACCCTAACCAGGCTTCAATTTGCTGGCAATGTTCAAGCTTCCTAATAAATGAAGTTTGCAACCTTTTGACCATCCGATCATTTTGTGCAGTTTCACCAAAATCGAGATGAGCATCCCTGTGGCAAAGAAATTGAAGAAGTGTGATTAGAATAAGATTACTGGGACTAGTTGATGAGACATAAACTCATAACAAATACAGTACATAGAAGCCAGTAGAGGTATGTGCGGGGCAAAGAAGTAGAGAAATATCCACAGGGAGTGATGCGGGCAGCTGGAGCAGTGGTGCAAGCCGGCTGTAAAGGGAGTTGTACCTGAGGGACGTAGCTCAACCTTGAGGAGGGCGGCGGGAGGCGACAACTGCCCACGTCGCGGTAGTGAGCAAGGGACAAAGGCAACCTCACCAGCTTTGTGAGAGAGAACGGAGGGGACCCCTGATCGGGACATGCCGACAGTGGGTTTTCGCCGTCGGCGACGGCGACCGCATCTACACTAAGCATCCACCCCTTCCCCCTGCGGACGTGATCCGCCGGGATGTTAGAGATGTGACCACAGTCATTTTGTGCGAGAGAGTGTGAAGAGAGCAACCCCAGCAAGCAACCGTGTAGGTTGGCCCGTCCTGACTATGTATATGGTGGAGCGGTTTCCTTTTCTCGCCATATGAACCTATCATATTGCGTACGTGCCACTGAAGAAAAAAAACTTTATTTATAAATGACATAGCACCTACTACTCGTTCTCCTATAACCGTGCGCTTGGCAACTCCAAAATATTAACCTTGCGATTGGCTCTTCGCCTCTTCAGGAAGTCGAGCAATAATGGTAGTGGCTATATGAGACTGAATGAATTGCTGCACGTCGACCACGTGGGCGAGGGTCGAGGGGCGAGGGAGAGTGCTACATACGGAGCAAAATGAGTGAATCTACACTCTAAAATATGTCTATATACATCAGTGTTTGGAGTATGTACTAGTAGTTCATATTGAAATCTACTAAAGGACATATATATTCCAAACAATATGATATAATCTCTATAACCAAGGTAGTAGGGACGAGGAGTAAACGGAGGGAGTAGTAAATTTTTCTCCTCATCCTGCGAGCCACCGCGCGCATGGGCGAGGGAGCGGGTGTAAGGCGGAGCAAGCTTCACCTCATCCTGCAAGCCATCGCGCCCGTGGGCAGGGGAGACGACGTACTAAGCAAGCTTCTCCTCGTTCTGCGAGTTGACGGGACACATCAAAAGTACTCCAGTGTATAGAGCCTTGCCTCTAATGTAAGCCCCACATGGTCTGCCTCTTTTTTAATTTAAAATAATGTGTCAAGTCGCAATTTGTTTGTTCACCCGTGGTAGACGATCCTCTCTCCACCAATTGGACAACCAGTACACATGCCAAATTACCACGTGGGCTGCCTTTTTCGTACAGAAATGAGCTCCACCGTGTACCGGCGCGGGTGAGGTTGGGAAAGAGACGGGAGTACATGTGCCATGCATGCACCTCTTCTCTTCGTGCACGTCCCCCACCTACGTGGGTGTGTGTGAGAGATACAAACTGCGTTCGTGAGTGTTTTTTGTTTTGGGGTGGGGGGTTGAGGGTGGGGAGGGGGTTGATTTCATGAATTATTTGTGGGAATATGTGTCGATGACATCTCAAACAAAAATTTTCATGCAATGTGTGTGAAATGGAGGCCTATCCATATCATATATAGAGGGTCGGGCAATCCACGAGAAGAGAGGGAGGGGTCATAGCTATCGATAGAGTCGAAGAGAGGATCAAGTGGGTGGGTGCGAGATCGATGAAGAGAGCCATCGAAATTGTGTGTGTGTACAAGTCAAAGATATAGGGCGACTGGCCTACCGGAACGTTAGAGGGCACATGTCAAGTTTGTGTGTGGCAGGGAGACATGACTAGAGCGCTCGATGTATCAGCGTGTGTGGGGGGGAGGGGGGGTGGGGGAGGGGTAGGCAGAGGCCTAACTATAGAGGTAGAACGACTCGTATATGTGTTAAGAAGGAGAGACCCAGCTATGTCTTGAGGGAGATCGGTCGACATCCATACATAACTGAAGGACGGGAAATATGATGGGATAGAGAGAGAGAGAGGAGAGAGAGAGGGAGGGAGAGGGGTAGAGTGTTGGATGGGTGATGGAGTTGCTTCTCGAAGATGGTGGGAGAGGCCTACTAGACAAACTGAGGGTGGAACTGCAATGTTATCAATAAGAGTGGGGATGTGTTTCTGTGTGTGCCTGTGTGTGATAGATCTGTCGGCACGCATCCATGGATGATAAAGGGGAACCATGTGTTTGGTAAACAAACCTAACTAGATCGGTAGATCAATTATTGGTTGTCGGAGGAAGGGAGAGACACAACTAATGAGTTAGATCGATCGACGCGTGGGTAAAAATGAGTTATAAGGACCTAGCTAGCTATATGTATAGCGAGAGATCGGTCGGTGTACGTCCATTTGTTAGAGGCAAATAAGGCCCAGCAAGATGGATAGACGGAGAGAATGGAGCTAGGAGGTGGTGCGAGAGGCCCAGCTACTAGCTAGATAGGGGGAGGAGTGTGCGGTTGTGAGATCGATGAAAAGAGGGGTGAGAGTTTACACGTGTGTGTGACCGTATGAGAGACACGAGGCAAGGACACATAAAGGAGGAGATTGAAGGTGTGTGTGTATGTTGTAGGCAGGCATCACTGGAGAGGTTTATCGATCGGTGTGTGTCAGAAAGGAGTTGTGGAGACTCTGGGAGAACGACCTAAAGAAAAAAATGAATGTGCCCGGTGGATAGAATGCCGAGGGATCGGGAGGGCGAGGAGGGCGTGTGCATGCACGAGAGAAAGTTAGTGGTAGCTACAAAGGTTAGAGGATTGTGTGGGTGTAAGAGACTAAGAAAGATCATAATTTGATATGAAAGCGTATTCATATATTTGAATAGGAGATCATAGTGTTTTAAACATTGCATGCATGAATATAGAGGTGATACACGTGCTGTGCACATGTTATACCATAATGTGATAATGCATGGCATTTGCAACTCACAGCTAATTGCCAAACAATCTAAACCATACTATACATCAAACAATCTCACATTTTATTTGAATTTGTGATAATGTGTGGCGTTTGCAGCTTACAACTAAATATCGAACAATCTAAACAATACTATATATCGAACATTCTCACATTTGATTTTAATTTGTGGTAATGTGTGGTGTTTGCAACTCACATCTAAATCTTGTAGGCGTAGGGAGCGGTGCACCATACATAATGTGATAAACACATTATACATATGAGACATGGTTTATATTATGAAGATCTAGCTAGAGCTAGAAATGTAATGTGATTTCAAATCAAAATAAAGTGGATTCAAAAAATCGAGTTCGAGTTCATATAGTACACATAGTTCATATGTAACTCGAGACTAATCATGTGATGTGTTGTGAAGATAATACACAAACGATGGTTTAACTTGACAATAATGATGATCATAGATCTTATTAATACAGAGAAACGAATTCAAATGCTTTGACTTCATAACAATAATTACTGTAGATCTTATTCAAATAGAGAAAGGAATTCAAATTTAGTTCATATTAAAGTGGTAGTATATACGTTTGGAATGCACTAAAACGTTCATTTGAGTAGTAGGTTGCATGCATTGTACACGTAGTGAAATATTTTAATTGAACATAACATGAATTCAAAGTTTTGAATGACATTTGTAGTGCGCATTGATTTGGTACAGTACACGTTAGGCTTGTCCGGAAATTTCAACCCACGCCTTGTTAGCCCGAAATATTTGAGATATATCTTTGTCTCGTCATGCTCCGACAACTCCCGTCATCTCAACCCGTGCCTTGCTATTCGGATATTACAATGCGCGCAAAAACTCCCACCTCCTGTGAAATCCCGACACGTGAAATGCCCGTGGTACCCTTGAACCGAAAGAACCGCCTCAAATTGGTGGGGGTACTTTTGTAACTGACCCCACATTTCGGACCAGCACGTCCCTAAGCCATGGTTCCCCACACCATCCCATCCGCCCACCCATTCGTACACCGAGGCCACGAAAACCCGCGACGAAACCCCACACCCTGCTCCGTCCGCCACCTAGCCGAAGCCTCTTCCCCAACGACGTTGTCCACAGCAACACCTCGACGTCCCTCATCCACCGTACCGGATGAGGATCCGTCGTCGATCTTGTCGTCCTGCCTGATCAGCCACCCCATCCTCCACCTCCAAGGAGCTGCCCCGATGTTCCCCTTGTCTTTCGCGCCACCTCCATTCCCACACCGCCGTCTTCACCTGCACCAACGAAAGAGCATCATCATCACCGTTTCCTCGGATGAAGCTACGGCTAATCGGCGCCACCAAAGAAGTTCTACACTAGTCGCCGCATTTTCTTCTTGATTCGATCTCACGGTGCTACCGGCGCTCGGTCCCGAGCTGACATGGCGCGGCTCCATCCACGACGGCGTCGCCGGCCACTTCCTCCACGACGTCCCTCCCTCGGCGGTGACGTCCACATCAGTAGGACCTGCTGCTGCTTTAGCTCTCGCTCGCGCTGCTGCGCTGCTCTTGCTCTCGGTCCCCTATCTGGTCTGCTCTTGCTATTGCTCTTGCTCACGCTGCTGCTCTCGCTCTTGCTCTTGCTTGCGATGCTGCTCCGATTTAGCTACACTTCAGTCGACT